>NW_027458237.1:0-102652 GCF_050624435.1 Tenrec ecaudatus
GTAGCCTCGGGGAGCCCTAGCCTAAAGCCTAGGGGTGCCCTAAGCCTGAAGGCTAGGGGATACCCTCTATTTTAGCCTCGGGGAGCCCTAGCTAAAGCCTAGGGGTGCCCTAGCCTGAAGGCTAGGGAGACACTCTAGCCTTAGCCTCGGGAGCCCTAGCCTAAAGCCTAGGGGTGCCCTAGCCTGAAGGCTAGGGGAGCCCTAGCCTTAGCCTCGGGGAGCCCTAGCCTAAAGCCTAGGGGTGCCCTAGCCTGAAGGCTAGGGGAGCCCTAGCCTTAGCCTCGGGGAGCCCTAGCCTAAAGCCTAGGGGTGCCCTAGCCTGAAGGCTAGGGGAGCCCTAGCCTTAGCCTCGGGGAGCCCTAGCCTAAAGCCTAGGGGTGCCCTAGCCTGAAGGCTAGGGGAGCCCTAGCCTTAGCCTCGGGGAGCCCTAGCCTAAAGCCTAGGGGTGCCCTAGCCTGAAGGCTAGGGGAGCCCTAGCCTTAGCCTCGGGGAGCCCTAGCCTAAAGCCTAGGGGTGCCCTAGCCTGAAGGCTAGGGGAGCCCTAGCCTTAGCCTCGGGGAGCCCTAGCCTAAAGCCTAGGGGTGCCCTAGCCTGAAGGCTAGGGGAGCCCTAGCCTTAGCCTCGGGGAGCCCTAGCCTAAAGCCTAGGGGTGCCCTAGCCTGAAGGCTAGGGGAGCCCTAGCCTTAGCCTCGGGGAGCCCTAGCCTAAAGCCTAGGGGTGCCCTAGCCTGAAGGCTAGGGGAGCCCTAGCCTTAGCCTCGGGAGCCCTAGCCTAAAGCCTAGGGGTGCCCTAGCCTGAAGGCTAGGGGAGCCCTAGCCTTAGCCTCGGGGAGCCCTAGCCTAAAGCCTAGGGGTGCCCTAGCCTGAAGGCTAGGGGAGCCCTAGCCTTAGCCTCGGGGAGCCCTAGCCTAAAGCCTAGGGGTGCCCTAGCCTGAAGGCTAGGGGAGCCCTAGCCTTAGCCTCGGGGAGCCCTAGCCTAAAGCCTAGGGGTGCCCTAGCCTGAAGGCTAGGGGAGCCCTAGCCTTAGCCTCGGGGAGCCCTAGCCTAAAGCCTAGGGGTGCCCTAGCCTGAAGGCTAGGGGAGCCCTAGCCTTAGCCTCGGGGAGCCCTAGCCTAAAGCCTAGGGGTGCCCTAGCCTGAAGGCTAGGGGAGCCCTAGCCTTAGCCTCGGGGAGCCCTAGCCTAAAGCCTAGGGGTGCCCTAGCCTGAAGGCTAGGGGAGCCCTAGCCTTAGCCTCGGGGAGCCCTAGCCTAAAGCCTAGGGGTGCCCTAGCCTGAAGGCTAGGGGAGCCCTAGCCTTAGCCTCGGGGAGCCCTAGCCTAAAGCCTAGGGGTGCCCTAGCCTGAAGGCTAGGGGAGCCCTAGCCTTAGCCTCGGGGAGCCCTAGCCTAAAGCCTAGGGGTGCCCTAGCCTGAAGGCTAGGGGAGCCCTAGCCTTAGCCTCGGGGAGCCCTAGCCTAAAGCCTAGGGGTGCCCTAGCCTGAAGGCTAGGGGAGCCCTAGCCTTAGCCTCGGGGAGCCCTAGCCTAAAGCCTAGGGGTGCCCTAGCCTGAAGGCTAGGGGAGCCCTAGCCTTAGCCTCGGGGAGCCCTAGCCTAAAGCCTAGGGGTGCCCTAGCCTGAAGGCTAGGGGAGCCCTAGCCTTAGCCTCGGGGAGCCCTAGCCTAAAGCCTAGGGGTGCCCTAGCCTGAAGGCTAGGGGAGCCCTAGCCTTAGCCTCGGGGAGCCCTAGCCTAAAGCCTAGGGGTGCCCTAGCCTGAAGGCTAGGGGAGCCCTAGCCTTAGCCTCGGGGAGCCCTAGCCTAAAGCCTAGGGGTGCCCTAGCCTGAAGGCTAGGGGAGCCCTAGCCTTAGCCTCGGGGAGCCCTAGCCTAAAGCCTAGGGGTGCCCTAGCCTGAAGGCTAGGGGAGCCCTAGCCTTAGCCTCGGGGAGCCCTAGCCTAAAGCCTAGGGGTGCCCTAGCCTGAAGGCTAGGGGAGCCCTAGCCTTAGCCTCGGGGAGCCCTAGCCTAAAGCCTAGGGGTGCCCTAGCCTGAAGGCTAGGGGAGCCCTAGCCTTAGCCTCGGGGAGCCCTAGCCTAAAGCCTAGGGGTGCCCTAGCCTGAAGGCTAGGGGAGCCCTAGCCTTAGCCTCGGGGAGCCCTAGCCTAAAGCCTAGGGGTGCCCTAGCCTGAAGGCTAGGGGAGCCCTAGCCTTAGCCTCGGGGAGCCCTAGCCTAAAGCCTAGGGGTGCCCTAGCCTGAAGGCTAGGGGAGCCCTAGCCTTAGCCTCGGGGAGCCCTAGCCTAAAGCCTAGGGGTGCCCTAGCCTGAAGGCTAGGGGAGCCCTAGCCTTAGCCTCGGGGAGCCCTAGCCTAAAGCCTAGGGGTGCCCTAGCCTGAAGGCTAGGGGAGCCCTAGCCTTAGCCTCGGGGAGCCCTAGCCTAAAGCCTAGGGGTGCCCTAGCCTGAAGGCTAGGGGAGCCCTAGCCTTAGCCTCGGGGAGCCCTAGCCTAAAGCCTAGGGGTGCCCTAGCCTGAAGGCTAGGGGAGCCCTAGCCTTAGCCTCGGGGAGCCCTAGCCTAAAGCCTAGGGGTGCCCTAGCCTGAAGGCTAGGGGAGCCCTAGCCTTAGCCTCGGGGAGCCCTAGCCTAAAGCCTAGGGGTGCCCTAGCCTGAAGGCTAGGGGAGCCCTAGCCTTAGCCTCGGGGAGCCCTAGCCTAAAGCCTAGGGGTGCCCTAGCCTGAAGGCTAGGGGAGCCCTAGCCTTAGCCTCGGGGAGCCCTAGCCTAAAGCCTAGGGGTGCCCTAGCCTGAAGGCTAGGGGAGCCCTAGCCTTAGCCTCGGGGAGCCCTAGCCTAAAGCCTAGGGGTGCCCTAGCCTGAAGGCTAGGGGAGCCCTAGCCTTAGCCTCGGGGAGCCCTAGCCTAAAGCCTAGGGGTGCCCTAGCCTGAAGGCTAGGGAGCCCTAGCCTTAGCCTCGGGGAGCCTAGCCTAAAGCCTAGGGGTGCCCTAGCCTGAAGGCTAGGGGAGCCCTAGCCTTAGCCTAGGGGAGCCCTAGCCTAAAGCCTAGGGGTGCCCTAGCCTGAAGGCTAGGGGAGCCCTAGCCTTAGCCTAGGGGCCCTAGCCTAAAGCCTAGGGGTGCCCTAGCCTGAAGGCTAGGGGAGCCCTAGCCTTAGCCTAGGGGAGCCTAAAGCCTAGGGGTGCCCTAGCCTGAAGGCTAGGGGAGCCCTAGCCTTAGCCTAGGGGAGCCTAAAGCCTAGGGGTGCCCTAGCCTGAAGGCTAGGGGAGCCCTAGCCTTAGCCTAGGGGAGCCTAAAGCCTAGGGGTGCCCTAGCCTGAAGGCTAGGGGAGCCCTAGCCTTAGCCTAGGGGAGCCTAAAGCCTAGGGGTGCCCTAGCCTGAAGGCTAGGGGAGCCCTAGCCTTAGCCTAGGGGAGCCTAGCCTAAAGCCTAGGGGTGCCCTAGCCTGAAGGCTAGGGGAGCCCTAGCCTTAGCCTAGGGGAGCCTAAAGCCTAGGGGTGCCCTAGCCTGAAGGCTAGGGGAGCCCTAGCCTTAGCCTAGGGGAGCCCTAGCCTAAAGCCTAGGGGTGCCCTAGCCTGAAGGCTAGGGGAGCCCTAGCCTTAGCCTAGGGGAGCCTAAAGCCTAGGGGTGCCCTAGCCTGAAGGCTAGGGGAGCCCTAGCCTTAGCCTAGGGGAGCCTAGCCTAAAGCCTAGGGGTGCCCTAGCCTGAAGGCTAGGGGAGCCCTAGCCTTAGCCTAGGGGAGCCTAAAGCCTAGGGGTGCCCTAGCCTGAAGGCTAGGGGAGCCCTAGCCTTAGCCTAGGGGAGCCTAAAGCCTAGGGGTGCCCTAGCCTGAAGGCTAGGGGAGCCCTAGCCTTAGCCTAGGGGAGCCTAAAGCCTAGGGGTGCCCTAGCCTGAAGGCTAGGGGAGCCCTAGCCTTAGCCTAGGGGAGCCTAAAGCCTAGGGGTGCCCTAGCCTGAAGGCTAGGGGAGCCCTAGCCTTAGCCTAGGGGAGCCTAAAGCCTAGGGGTGCCCTAGCCTGAAGGCTAGGGGAGCCCTAGCCTTAGCCTAGGGGAGCCTAAAGCCTAGGGGTGCCCTAGCCTGAAGGCTAGGGGAGCCCTAGCCTTAGCCTAGGGGAGCCTAAAGCCTAGGGGTGCCCTAGCCTGAAGGCTAGGGGAGCCCTAGCCTTAGCCTAGGGGAGCCTAAAGCCTAGGGGTGCCCTAGCCTGAAGGCTAGGGGAGCCCTAGCCTTAGCCTAGGGGAGCCTAAAGCCTAGGGGTGCCCTAGCCTGAAGGCTAGGGGAGCCCTAGCCTTAGCCTAGGGGAGCCTAAAGCCTAGGGGTGCCCTAGCCTGAAGGCTAGGGGAGCCCTAGCCTTAGCCTAGGGGAGCCCTAGCCTAAAGCCTAGGGGTGCCCTAGCCTGAAGGCTAGGGGAGCCCTAGCCTTAGCCTAGGGGAGCCCTAGCCTAAAGCCTAGGGGTGCCCTAGCCTGAAGGCTAGGGGAGCCCTAGCCTTAGCCTAGGGGAGCCCTAGCCTAAAGCCTAGGGGTGCCCTAGCCTGAAGGCTAGGGGAGCCCTAGCCTTAGCCTAGGGGAGCCCTAGCCTAAAGCCTAGGGGTGCCCTAGCCTGAAGGCTAGGGGAGCCCTAGCCTTAGCCTAGGGGAGCCCTAGCCTAAAGCCTAGGGGTGCCCTAGCCTGAAGGCTAGGGGAGCCCTAGCCTTAGCCTAGGGGAGCCCTAGCCTGAAGCCTAGGGGTGCCCTAGCCTGAAGGCTAGGGGAGCCCTAGCCTTAGCCTAGGGGAGCCCTAGCCTGAAGCCTAGGGGTGCCCTAGCCTGAAGGCTAGGGGAGCCCTAGCCTTAGCCTAGGGGAGCCCTAGCCTGAAGCCTAGGGGTGCCCTAGCCTGAAGGCTAGGGGAGCCCTAGCCTTAGCCTAGGGGAGCCCTAGCCTGAAGGCTAGGGGAGCCCTAGCCTTAGCCTAGGGGAGCCCTAGCCTGAAGCCTAGGGGTGCCCTAGCCTGAAGGCTAGGGGAGCCCTAGCCTTAGCCTAGGGGAGCCCTAGCCTAAAGCCTAGGGGTGCCCTAGCCTGAAGGCTAGGGGAGCCCTAGCCTTAGCCTAGGGGAGCCCTAGCCTAAAGCCTAGGGGTGCCCTAGCCTGAAGGCTAGGGGAGCCCTAGCCTTAGCCTAGGGGAGCCCTAGCCTAAAGCCTAGGGGTGCCCTAGCCTGAAGGCTAGGGGAGCCCTAGCCTTAGCCTAGGGGAGCCCTAGCCTAAAGCCTAGGGGTGCCCTAGCCTGAAGGCTAGGGGAGCCCTAGCCTTAGCCTAGGGGAGCCCTAGCCTAAAGCCTAGGGGTGCCCTAGCCTGAAGGCTAGGGGAGCCCTAGCCTTAGCCTAGGGGAGCCCTAGCCTAAAGCCTAGGGGTGCCCTAGCCTGAAGGCTAGGGGAGCCCTAGCCTTAGCCTAGGGGAGCCCTAGCCTAAAGCCTAGGGGTGCCCTAGCCTGAAGGCTAGGGGAGCCCTAGCCTTAGCCTAGGGGAGCCCTAGCCTAAAGCCTAGGGGTGCCCTAGCCTGAAGGCTAGGGGAGCCCTAGCCTTAGCCTAGGGGAGCCCTAGCCTAAAGCCTAGGGGTGCCCTAGCCTGAAGGCTAGGGGAGCCCTAGCCTTAGCCTAGGGGAGCCCTAGCCTAAAGCCTAGGGGTGCCCTAGCCTGAAGGCTAGGGGAGCCCTAGCCTTAGCCTAGGGGAGCCCTAGCCTAAAGCCTAGGGGTGCCCTAGCCTGAAGGCTAGGGGAGCCCTAGCCTTAGCCTAGGGGAGCCCTAGCCTAAAGCCTAGGGGTGCCCTAGCCTGAAGGCTAGGGGAGCCCTAGCCTTAGCCTAGGGGAGCCCTAGCCTAAAGCCTAGGGGTGCCCTAGCCTGAAGGCTAGGGGAGCCCTAGCCTTAGCCTAGGGGAGCCCTAGCCTAAAGCCTAGGGGTGCCCTAGCCTGAAGGCTAGGGGAGCCCTAGCCTTAGCCTAGGGGAGCCCTAGCCTAAAGCCTAGGGGTGCCCTAGCCTGAAGGCTAGGGGAGCCCTAGCCTTAGCCTAGGGGAGCCCTAGCCTAAAGCCTAGGGGTGCCCTAGCCTGAAGGCTAGGGGAGCCCTAGCCTTAGCCTAGGGGAGCCCTAGCCTAAAGCCTAGGGGTGCCCTAGCCTGAAGGCTAGGGGAGCCCTAGCCTTAGCCTAGGGGAGCCCTAGCCTAAAGCCTAGGGGTGCCCTAGCCTGAAGGCTAGGGGAGCCCTAGCCTTAGCCTAGGGGAGCCCTAGCCTAAAGCCTAGGGGTGCCCTAGCCTGAAGGCTAGGGGAGCCCTAGCCTTAGCCTAGGGGAGCCCTAGCCTAAAGCCTAGGGGTGCCCTAGCCTGAAGGCTAGGGGAGCCCTAGCCTTAGCCTAGGGGAGCCCTAGCCTAAAGCCTAGGGGTGCCCTAGCCTGAAGGCTAGGGGAGCCCTAGCCTTAGCCTAGGGGAGCCCTAGCCTAAAGCCTAGGGGTGCCCTAGCCTGAAGGCTAGGGGAGCCCTAGCCTTAGCCTAGGGGAGCCCTAGCCTAAAGCCTAGGGGTGCCCTAGCCTGAAGGCTAGGGGAGCCCTAGCCTTAGCCTAGGGGAGCCCTAGCCTAAAGCCTAGGGGTGCCCTAGCCTGAAGGCTAGGGGAGCCCTAGCCTTAGCCTAGGGGAGCCCTAGCCTAAAGCCTAGGGGTGCCCTAGCCTGAAGGCTAGGGGAGCCCTAGCCTTAGCCTAGGGGAGCCCTAGCCTAAAGCCTAGGGGTGCCCTAGCCTGAAGGCTAGGGGAGCCCCAGCCTTAGCCTAGGGGAGCCCTAGCCTAAAGCCTAGGGGTGCCCTAGCCTGAAGGCTAGGGGAGCCCCAGCCTTAGCCTAGGGGAGCCCTAGCCTAAAGCCTAGGGGTGCCCTAGCCTGAAGGCTAGGGGAGCCCCAGCCTTAGCCTAGGGGAGCCCTAGCCTAAAGCCTAGGGGTGCCCTAGCCTGAAGGCTAGGGGAGCCCCAGCCTTAGCCTAGGGGAGCCCTAGCCTAAAGCCTAGGGGTGCCCTAGCCTGAAGGCTAGGGGAGCCCCAGCCTTAGCCTAGGGGAGCCCTAGCCTAAAGCCTAGGGGTGCCCTAGCCTGAAGGCTAGGGGAGCCCCAGCCTTAGCCTAGGGGAGCCCTAGCCTAAAGCCTAGGGGTGCCCTAGCCTGAAGGCTAGGGGAGCCCCAGCCTTAGCCTAGGGGAGCCCTAGCCTAAAGCCTAGGGGTGCCCTAGCCTGAAGGCTAGGGGAGCCCCAGCCTTAGCCTAGGGGAGCCCTAGCCTAAAGCCTAGGGGTGCCCTAGCCTGAAGGCTAGGGGAGCCCCAGCCTTAGCCTAGGGGAGCCCTAGCCTAAAGCCTAGGGGTGCCCTAGCCTGAAGGCTAGGGGAGCCCCAGCCTTAGCCTAGGGGAGCCCTAGCCTAAAGCCTAGGGGTGCCCTAGCCTGAAGGCTAGGGGAGCCCCAGCCTTAGCCTAGGGGAGCCCTAGCCTAAAGCCTAGGGGTGCCCTAGCCTGAAGGCTAGGGGAGCCCCAGCCTTAGCCTAGGGGAGCCCTAGCCTAAAGCCTAGGGGTGCCCTAGCCTGAAGGCTAGGGGAGCCCCAGCCTTAGCCTAGGGGAGCCCTAGCCTAAAGCCTAGGGGTGCCCTAGCCTGAAGGCTAGGGGAGCCCCAGCCTTAGCCTAGGGGAGCCCTAGCCTAAAGCCTAGGGGTGCCCTAGCCTGAAGGCTAGGGGAGCCCCAGCCTTAGCCTAGGGGAGCCCTAGCCTAAAGCCTAGGGGTGCCCTAGCCTGAAGGCTAGGGGAGCCCCAGCCTTAGCCTAGGGGAGCCAGGCCTAAAGCCTAGGGGTGCCCTAGCCTGAAGGCTAGGGGAGCCCCAGCCTTAGCCTAGGGGAGCCTAAAGCCTAGGGGTGCCCTAGCCTGAAGGCTAGGGGAGCCCCAGCCTTAGCCTAGGGGAGCCTAAAGCCTAGGGGTGCCCTAGCCTGAAGGCTAGGGGAGCCCCAGCCTTAGCCTAGGGGAGCCTAAAGCCTAGGGGTGCCCTAGCCTGAAGGCTAGGGGAGCCCCAGCCTTAGCCTAGGGGAGCCTAAAGCCTAGGGGTGCCCTAGCCTGAAGGCTAGGGGAGCCCCAGCCTTAGCCTAGGGGAGCCTAAAGCCTAGGGGTGCCCTAGCCTGAAGGCTAGGGGAGCCCCAGCCTTAGCCTAGGGGAGCCTAAAGCCTAGGGGTGCCCTAGCCTGAAGGCTAGGGGAGCCCCAGCCTTAGCCTAGGGGAGCCTAAAGCCTAGGGGTGCCCTAGCCTGAAGGCTAGGGGAGCCCCAGCCTTAGCCTAGGGGAGCCTAAAGCCTAGGGGTGCCCTAGCCTGAAGGCTAGGGGAGCCCTAGCCTTAGCCTAGGGGAGCCCAAAGCCTAGGGGTGCCCTGGCCTGAAGGCTAGGGGAGCCCTAGCCTTAGCCTAGGGGAGCCCAAAGCCTAGGGGTGCCCTGGCCTGAAGGCTAGGGGAGCCCTAGCCTTAGCCTAGGGGAGCCCTAGCCTAAAGCCTAGGGGTGCCCTAGCCTGAAGGCTAGGGGAGCCCTAGCCTTAGCCTAGGGGAGCCCTAGCCTAAAGCCTAGGGGTGCCCTAGCCTGAAGGCTAGGGGAGCCCTAGCCTTAGCCTAGGGGAGCCCTAGCCTAAAGCCTAGGGGTGCCCTAGCCTGAAGGCTAGGGGAGCCCTAGCCTTAGCCTAGGGGAGCCCTAGCCTAAAGCCTAGGGGTGCCCTAGCCTGAAGGCTAGGGGAGCCCTAGCCTTAGCCTAGGGGAGCCCTAGCCTAAAGCCTAGGGGTGCCCTAGCCTGAAGGCTAGGGGAGCCCTAGCCTTAGCCTAGGGGAGCCCTAGCCTAAAGCCTAGGGGTGCCCTAGCCTGAAGGCTAGGGGAGCCCTAGCCTTAGCCTAGGGGAGCCCTAGCCTAAAGCCTAGGGGTGCCCTAGCCTGAAGGCTAGGGGAGCCCTAGCCTTAGCCTAGGGGAGCCCTAGCCTAAAGCCTAGGGGTGCCCTAGCCTGAAGGCTAGGGGAGCCCTAGCCTTAGCCTAGGGGAGCCCTAGCCTAAAGCCTAGGGGTGCCCCAGCCTGAAGGCTAGGGGAGCCCTAGCCTTAGCCTAGGGGAGCCCTAGCCTAAAGCCTAGGGGTGCCCCAGCCTGAAGGCTAGGGGAGCCCTAGCCTTAGCCTAGGGGAGCCCTAGCCTAAAGCCTAGGGGTGCCCCAGCCTGAAGGCTAGGGGAGCCCTAGCCTTAGCCTAGGGGAGCCCTAGCCTAAAGCCTAGGGGTGCCCCAGCCTGAAGGCTAGGGGAGCCCTAGCCTTAGCCTAGGGGAGCCCTAGCCTAAAGCCTAGGGGTGCCCCAGCCTGAAGGCTAGGGGAGCCCTAGCCTTAGCCTAGGGGAGCCCTAGCCTAAAGCCTAGGGGTGCCCCAGCCTGAAGGCTAGGGGAGCCCTAGCCTTAGCCTAGGGGAGCCCTAGCCTAAAGCCTAGGGGTGCCCCAGCCTGAAGGCTAGGGGAGCCCTAGCCTTAGCCTAGGGGAGCCCTAGCCTAAAGCCTAGGGGTGCCCCAGCCTGAAGGCTAGGGGAGCCCTAGCCTTAGCCTAGGGGAGCCCTAGCCTAAAGCCTAGGGGTGCCCCAGCCTGAAGGCTAGGGGAGCCCTAGCCTTAGCCTAGGGGAGCCCTAGCCTAAAGCCTAGGGGTGCCCCAGCCTGAAGGCTAGGGGAGCCCTAGCCTTAGCCTAGGGGAGCCCTAGCCTAAAGCCTAGGGGTGCCCCAGCCTGAAGGCTAGGGGAGCCCTAGCCTTAGCCTAGGGGAGCCCTAGCCTAAAGCCTAGGGGTGCCCCAGCCTGAAGGCTAGGGGAGCCCTAGCCTTAGCCTAGGGGAGCCCTAGCCTAAAGCCTAGGGGTGCCCCAGCCTGAAGGCTAGGGGAGCCCTAGCCTTAGCCTAGGGGAGCCCTAGCCTAAAGCCTAGGGGTGCCCCAGCCTGAAGGCTAGGGGAGCCCTAGCCTTAGCCTAGGGGAGCCCTAGCCTAAAGCCTAGGGGTGCCCCAGCCTGAAGGCTAGGGGAGCCCTAGCCTTAGCCTAGCGGAGCCCTAGCCTAAAGCCTAGGGGTGCCCCAGCCTGAAGGCTAGGGGAGCCCTAGCCTTAGCCTAGCGGAGCCCTAGCCTAAAGCCTAGGGGTGCCCCAGCCTGAAGGCTAGGGGAGCCCTAGCCTTAGCCTAGCGGAGCCCTAGCCTAAAGCCTAGGGGTGCCCCAGCCTGAAGGCTAGGGGAGCCCTAGCCTTAGCCTAGCGGAGCCCTAGCCTAAAGCCTAGGGGTGCCCCAGCCTGAAGGCTAGGGGAGCCCTAGCCTTAGCCTAGCGGAGCCCTAGCCTAAAGCCTAGGGGTGCCCCAGCCTGAAGGCTAGGGGAGCCCTAGCCTTAGCCTAGCGGAGCCCTAGCCTAAAGCCTAGGGGTGCCCCAGCCTGAAGGCTAGGGGAGCCCTAGCCTTAGCCTAGCGGAGCCCTAGCCTAAAGCCTAGGGGTGCCCCAGCCTGAAGGCTAGGGGAGCCCTAGCCTTAGCCTAGGGGAGCCCTAGCCTAAAGCCTAGGGGTGCCCCAGCCTGAAGGCTAGGGGAGCCCTAGCCTTAGCCTAGGGGGAGCCCTAGCCTAAAGCCTAGGGGTGCCCCAGCCTGAAGGCTAGGGGAGCCCTAGCCTTAGCCTAGGGGAGCCCTAGCCTAAAGCCTAGGGGTGCCCCAGCCTGAAGGCTAGGGGAGCCCTAGCCTTAGCCTAGGGGAGCCCTAGCCTAAAGCCTAGGGGTGCCCCAGCCTGAAGGCTAGGGGAGCCCTAGCCTTAGCCTAGGGGAGCCCTAGCCTAAAGCCTAGGGGTGCCCCAGCCTGAAGGCTAGGGGAGCCCTAGCCTTAGCCTAGGGGAGCCCTAGCCTAAAGCCTAGGGGTGCCCCAGCCTGAAGGCTAGGGGAGCCCTAGCCTTAGCCTAGGGGAGCCCTAGCCTAAAGCCTAGGGGTGCCCCAGCCTGAAGGCTAGGGGAGCCCTAGCCTTAGCCTAGGGGAGCCCTAGCCTAAAGCCTAGGGGTGCCCCAGCCTGAAGGCTAGGGGAGCCCTAGCCTTAGCCTAGGGGAGCCCTAGCCTAAAGCCTAGGGGTGCCCCAGCCTGAAGGCTAGGGGAGCCCTAGCCTTAGCCTAGGGGAGCCCTAGCCTAAAGCCTAGGGGTGCCCCAGCCTGAAGGCTAGGGGAGCCCTAGCCTTAGCCTAGGGGAGCCCTAGCCTAAAGCCTAGGGGTGCCCCAGCCTGAAGGCTAGGGGAGCCCTAGCCTTAGCCTAGGGGAGCCCTAGCCTAAAGCCTAGGGGTGCCCCAGCCTGAAGGCTAGGGGAGCCCTAGCCTTAGCCTAGGGGAGCCCTAGCCTAAAGCCTAGGGGTGCCCCAGCCTGAAGGCTAGGGGAGCCCTAGCCTTAGCCTAGGGGAGCCCTAGCCTAAAGCCTAGGGGTGCCCCAGCCTGAAGGCTAGGGGAGCCCTAGCCTTAGCCTAGGGGAGCCCTAGCCTAAAGCCTAGGGGTGCCCCAGCCTGAAGGCTAGGGGAGCCCTAGCCTTAGCCTAGGGGAGCCCTAGCCTAAAGCCTAGGGGTGCCCCAGCCTGAAGGCTAGGGGAGCCCTAGCCTTAGCCTAGGGGAGCCCTAGCCTAAAGCCTAGGGGTGCCCCAGCCTGAAGGCTAGGGGAGCCCTAGCCTTAGCCTAGGGGAGCCCTAGCCTAAAGCCTAGGGGTGCCCCAGCCTGAAGGCTAGGGGAGCCCTAGCCTTAGCCTAGGGGAGCCTAAAGCCTAGGGGTGCCCCAGCCTGAAGGCTAGGGGAGCCCTAGCCTTAGCCTAGGGGAGCCTAAAGCCTAGGGGTGCCCCAGCCTGAAGGCTAGGGGAGCCCTAGCCTTAGCCTAGGGGAGCCTAAAGCCTAGGGGTGCCCCAGCCTGAAGGCTAGGGGAGCCCTAGCCTTAGCCTAGGGGAGCCTAAAGCCTAGGGGTGCCCCAGCCTGAAGGCTAGGGGAGCCCTAGCCTTAGCCTAGGGGAGCCTAAAGCCTAGGGGTGCCCCAGCCTGAAGGCTAGGGGAGCCCTAGCCTTAGCCTAGGGGAGCCTAAAGCCTAGGGGTGCCCCAGCCTGAAGGCTAGGGGAGCCCTAGCCTTAGCCTAGGGGAGCCTAAAGCCTAGGGGTGCCCCAGCCTGAAGGCTAGGGGAGCCCTAGCCTTAGCCTAGGGGAGCCTAAAGCCTAGGGGTGCCCCAGCCTGAAGGCTAGGGGAGCCCTAGCCTTAGCCTAGGGGAGCCTAAAGCCTAGGGGTGCCCCAGCCTGAAGGCTAGGGGAGCCCTAGCCTTAGCCTAGGGGAGCCTAAAGCCTAGGGGTGCCCCAGCCTGAAGGCTAGGGGAGCCCTAGCCTTAGCCTAGGGGAGCCTAAAGCCTAGGGGTGCCCCAGCCTGAAGGCTAGGGGAGCCCTAGCCTTAGCCTAGGGGAGCCTAAAGCCTAGGGGTGCCCCAGCCTGAAGGCTAGGGGAGCCCTAGCCTTAGCCTAGGGGAGCCTAAAGCCTAGGGGTGCCCCAGCCTGAAGGCTAGGGGAGCCCTAGCCTTAGCCTAGGGGAGCCTAAAGCCTAGGGGTGCCCCAGCCTGAAGGCTAGGGGAGCCCTAGCCTTAGCCTAGGGGAGCCTAAAGCCTAGGGGTGCCCCAGCCTGAAGGCTAGGGGAGCCCTAGCCTTAGCCTAGGGGAGCCTAAAGCCTAGGGGTGCCCCAGCCTGAAGGCTAGGGGAGCCCTAGCCTTAGCCTAGGGGAGCCTAAAGCCTAGGGGTGCCCCAGCCTGAAGGCTAGGGGAGCCCCAGCCTTAGCCTAGGGGAGCCTAAAGCCTAGGGGTGCCCTAGCCTGAAGGCTAGGGGAGCCCCAGCCTTAGCCTAGGGGAGCCTAAAGCCTAGGGGTGCCCTAGCCTGAAGGCTAGGGGAGCCCCAGCCTTAGCCTAGGGGAGCCTAAAGCCTAGGGGTGCCCTAGCCTGAAGGCTAGGGGAGCCCTAGCCTTAGCCTAGGGGAGCCCTAGCCTAAAGCCTAGGGGTGCCCTAGCCTGAAGGCTAGGGGAGCCCTAGCCTTAGCCTAGGGGAGCCCAAAGCCTAGGGGTGCCCTAGCCTGAAGGCTAGGGGAGCCCTAGCCTTAGCCTAGGGGAGCCCAAAGCCTAGGGGTGCCCTGGCCTGAAGGCTAGGGGAGCCCTAGCCTTAGCCTAGGGGAGCCCTAGCCTAAAGCCTAGGGGTGCCCTGGCCTGAAGGCTAGGGGAGCCCTAGCCTTAGCCTAGGGGAGCCCTAGCCTAAAGCCTAGGGGTGCCCTAGCCTGAAGGCTAGGGGAGCCCTAGCCTTAGCCTAGGGGAGCCCTAGCCTAAAGCCTAGGGGTGCCCTAGCCTGAAGGCTAGGGGAGCCCTAGCCTTAGCCTAGGGGAGCCCTAGCCTAAAGCCTAGGGGTGCCCTAGCCTGAAGGCTAGGGGAGCCCTAGCCTTAGCCTAGGGGAGCCCTAACCTAAAGCCTAGGGGTGCCCTAGCCTGAAGGCTAGGGGAGCCCTAGCCTTAGCCTAGGGGAGCCCTAGCCTAAAGCCTAGGGGTGCCCTAGCCTGAAGGCTAGGGGAGCCCTAGCCTTAGCCTAGGGGAGCCCTAGCCTAAAGCCTAGGGGTGCCCTAGCCTGAAGGCTAGGGGAGCCCTAGCCTTAGCCTAGGGGAGCCCTAGCCTAAAGCCTAGGGGTGCCCTAGCCTGAAGGCTAGGGGAGCCCTAGCCTTAGCCTAGGGGAGCCCTAGCCTAAAGCCTAGGGGTGCCCTAGCCTGAAGGCTAGGGGAGCCCTAGCCTTAGCCTAGGGGAGCCCTAGCCTAAAGCCTAGGGGTGCCCTAGCCTGAAGGCTAGGGGAGCCCTAGCCTTAGCCTAGGGGAGCCCTAGCCTAAAGCCTAGGGGTGCCCTAGCCTGAAGGCTAGGGGAGCCCTAGCCTTAGCCTAGGGGAGCCCTAGCCTAAAGCCTAGGGGTGCCCTAGCCTGAAGGCTAGGGGAGCCCTAGCCTTAGCCTAGGGGAGCCCTAGCCTAAAGCCTAGGGGTGCCCTAGCCTGAAGGCTAGGGGAGCCCTAGCCTTAGCCTAGGGGAGCCCTAGCCTAAAGCCTAGGGGTGCCCTAGCCTGAAGGCTAGGGGAGCCCTAGCCTTAGCCTAGGGGAGCCCTAGCCTAAAGCCTAGGGGTGCCCTAGCCTGAAGGCTAGGGGAGCCCTAGCCTTAGCCTAGGGGAGCCCTAGCCTAAAGCCTAGGGGTGCCCCAGCCTGAAAGCTAGGGGAGCCCTAGCCTTAGCCTAGGGGAGCCCTAGCCTAAAGCCTAGGGGTGCCCCAGCCTGAAGGCTAGGGGAGCCCTAGCCTTAGCCTAGGGGAGCCCTAGCCTAAAGCCTAGGGGTGCCCCAGCCTGAAGGCTAGGGGAGCCCTAGCCTTAGCCTAGGGGAGCCCTAGCCTAAAGCCTAGGGGTGCCCCAGCCTGAAGGCTAGGGGAGCCCTAGCCTTAGCCTAGGGGAGCCCTAGCCTAAAGCCTAGGGGTGCCCCAGCCTGAAGGCTAGGGGAGCCCTAGCCTTAGCCTAGGGGAGCCCTAGCCTAAAGCCTAGGGGTGCCCCAGCCTGAAGGCTAGGGGAGCCCTAGCCTTAGCCTAGGGGAGCCCTAGCCTAAAGCCTAGGGGTGCCCCAGCCTGAAGGCTAGGGGAGCCCTAGCCTTAGCCTAGGGGAGCCCTAGCCTAAAGCCTAGGGGTGCCCCAGCCTGAAGGCTAGGGGAGCCCTAGCCTTAGCCTAGGGGAGCCCTAGCCTAAAGCCTAGGGGTGCCCCAGCCTGAAGGCTAGGGGAGCCCTAGCCTTAGCCTAGGGGAGCCCTAGCCTAACGCCTAGGGGTGCCCCAGCCTGAAGGCTAGGGGAGCCCTAGCCTTAGCCTAGGGGAGCCCTAGCCTAAAGCCTAGGGGTGCCCCAGCCTGAAGGCTAGGGGAGCCCTAGCCTTAGCCTAGGGGAGCCCTAGCCTAAAGCCTAGGGGTGCCCCAGCCTGAAGGCTAGGGGAGCCCTAGCCTTAGCCTAGGGGAGCCCTAGCCTAAAGCCTAGGGGTGCCCCAGCCTGAAGGCTAGGGGAGCCCTAGCCTTAGCCTAGCGGAGCCCTAGCCTAAAGCCTAGGGGTGCCCCAGCCTGAAGGCTAGGGGAGCCCTAGCCTTAGCCTAGCGGAGCCCTAGCCTAAAGCCTAGGGGTGCCCCAGCCTGAAGGCTAGGGGAGCCCTAGCCTTAGCCTAGCGGAGCCCTAGCCTAAAGCCTAGGGGTGCCCCAGCCTGAAGGCTAGGGGAGCCCTAGCCTTAGCCTAGCGGAGCCCTAGCCTAAAGCCTAGGGGTGCCCCAGCCTGAAGGCTAGGGGAGCCCTAGCCTTAGCCTAGCGGAGCCCTAGCCTAAAGCCTAGGGGTGCCCCAGCCTGAAGGCTAGGGGAGCTCTAGGCTTAGCCTAGCGGAGCCCTAGCCTAAAGCCTAGGGGTGCCCCAGCCTGAAGGCTAGGGGAGCCCTAGCCTTAGCCTAGCGGAGCCCTAGCCTAAAGCCTAGGGGTGCCCCAGCCTGAAGGCAAGGGGAGCCCTAGCCTTAGCCTAGCGGAGCCCTAGCCTAAAGCCTAGGGGTGCCCCAGCCTGAAGGCTAGGGGAGCCCTAGCCTTAGCCTAGCGGAGCCCTAGCCTAAAGCCTAGGGGTGCCCCAGCCTGAAGGCTAGGGGAGCCCTAGCCTTAGCCTAGCGGAGCCCTAGCCTAAAGCCTAGGGGTGCCCCAGCCTGAAGGCTAGGGGAGCCCTAGCCTTAGCCTAGCGGAGCCCTAGCCTAAAGCCTAGGGGTGCCCCAGTCTGAAGGCTAGGGGAGCCCTAGCCTTAGCCTAGCGGAGCCCTAGCCTAAAGCCTAGGGGTGCCCCAGCCTGAAGGCTAGGGGAGCCCTAGCCTTAGCCTAGGGGAGCCCTAGCCTAAAGCCTAGGGGTGCCCCAGCCTGAAGGCTAGGGGAGCCCTAGCCTTAGCCTAGGGGAGCCCTAGCCTAAAGCCTAGGGGTGCCCCAGCCTGAAGGCTAGGGGAGCCCTAGCCTTAGCCTAGGGGAGCCCTAGCCTAAAGCCTAGGGGTGCCCCAGCCTGAAGGCTAGGGGAGCCCTAGCCTTAGCCTAGGGGAGCCCTAGCCTAAAGCCTAGGGGTGCCCCAGCCTGAAGGCTAGGGGAGCCCTAGCCTTAGCCTAGGGGAGCCCTAGCCTAAAGCCTAGGGGTGCCCCAGCCTGAAGGCTAGGGGAGCCCTAGCCTTAGCCTAGGGGAGCCCTAGCCTAAAGCCTAGGGGTGCCCCAGCCTGAAGGCTAGGGGAGCCCTAGCCTTAGCCTAGGGGAGCCCTAGCCTAAAGCCTAGGGGTGCCCGAGCCTGAAGGCTAGGGGAGCCCTAGCCTTAGCCTAGGGGAGCCCTAGCCTAAAGCCTAGGGGTGCCCGAGCCTGAAGGCTAGGGGAGCCCTAGCCTTAGCCTAGGGGAGCCCTAGCCTAAAGCCTAGGGGTGCCCGAGCCTGAAGGCTAGGGGAGCCCTAGCCTTAGCCTAGGGGAGCCCTAGCCTAAAGCCTAGGGGTGCCCGAGCCTGAAGGCTAGGGGAGCCCTAGCCTTAGCCTAGGGGAGCCCTAGCCTAAAGCCTAGGGGTGCCCGAGCCTGAAGGCTAGGGGAGCCCTAGCCTTAGCCTAGGGGAGCCCTAGCCTAAAGCCTAGGGGTGCCCGAGCCTGAAGGCTAGGGGAGCCCTAGCCTTAGCCTAGGGGAGCCCTAGCCTAAAGCCTAGGGGTGCCCGAGCCTGATGGCTAGGGGAGCCCTAGCCTTAGCCTAGGGGAGCCCTAGCCTAAAGCCTAGGGGTGCCCGAGCCTGATGGCTAGGGGAGCCCTAGCCTTAGCCTAGGGGAGCCCTAGCCTAAAGCCTAGGGGTGCCCGAGCCTGAAGGCTAGGGGAGCCCTAGCCTTAGCCTAGGGGAGCCCTAGCCTAAAGCCTAGGGGTGCCCGAGCCTGAAGGCTAGGGGAGCCCTAGCCTTAGCCTAGGGGAGCCCTAGCCTAAAGCCTAGGGGTGCCCGAGCCTGAAGGCTAGGGGAGCCCTAGCCGTAGCCTAGGGGAGCCCTAGCCTAAAGCCTAGGGGTGCCCGAGCCTGAAGGCTAGGGGAGCCCTAGCCGTAGCCTAGGGGAGCCCTAGCCTAAAGCCTAGGGGTGCCCGAGCCTGAAGGCTAGGGGAGCCCTAGCCGTAGCCTAGGGGAGCCCTAGCCTAAAGCCTAGGGGTGCCCGAGCCTGAAGGCTAGGGGAGCCCTAGCCGTAGCCTAGGGGAGCCCTAGCCTAAAGCCTAGGGGTGCCCGAGCCTGAAGGCTAGGGGAGCCCTAGCCGTAGCCTAGGGGAGCCCTAGCCTAAAGCCTAGGGGTGCCCGAGCCTGAAGGCTAGGGGAGCCCTAGCCGTAGCCTAGGGGAGCCCTAGCCTAAAGCCTAGGGGTGCCCTAGCCTGAAGGCTAGGGGAGCCCTAGCCTTAGCCTAGGGGAGCCCTAGCCTAAAGCCTAGGGGTGCCCTAGCCTGAAGGCTAGGGGAGCCCTAGCCTTAGCCTAGGGGAGCCCAAAGCCTAGGGGTGCCCTAGCCTGAAGGCTAGGGGAGCCCTAGCCTTAGCCTAGTGGAGCCCAAAGCCTAGGGATGCCCTAGCCTGAAGGCTAGGGGAGCCCTAGCCTTAGCCTAGGGGAGCCCAAAGCCTAGGGGTGCCCTAGCCTGAAGGCTAGGGGAGCCCTAGCCTTAGCCTAGGGGAGCCCAAAGCCTAGGGGTGCCCTAGCCTGAAGGCTAGGGGAGCCCTAGCCTTAGCCTAGGGGAGCCCAAAGCCTAGGGGTTCCCTAGCCTGAAGGCTAGGGGAGCCCTAGCCTTAGCCTAGGGGAGCCCTAGCCTAAAGCCTAGGGGTGCCCTAGCCTGAAGGCTAGGGGAGCCCTAGCCTTAGCCTAGGGGAGCCCAAAGCCTAGGGGTGCCCTAGCCTGAAGGCTAGGGGAGCCCTAGCCTTAGCCTAGGGGAGCCCTAGCCTAAAGCCTAGGGGTGCCCTAGCCTGAAGGCTAGGCGAGCCCTAGCCTTAGCCTAGGGGAGCCCAAAGCCTAGGGGTGCCCTAGCCTGAAGGCTAGGGGAGCCCTAGCCTTAGCCTAGGGGAGCCCTAGCCTAAAGCCTAGGGGTGCCCTAGCCTTAGCCTAGGGGAGCCTAAAGCCTAGGGGTGCCCTAGCCTGAAGGCTAGGGGAGCCCTAGCCTTAGCCTAGGGGAGCCCTAGCCTAAAGCCTAGGGGTGCCCTAGCCTGAAGGCTAGGGGAGCCCTAGCCTTAGCCTAGCGGAGCCTAAAGCCTAGGGGTGCCCTAGCCTGAAGGCTAGGGGAGCCCTAACCTTAGCCTAGGGGAGCCCTAGCCTAAAGCCTAGGGGTGCCCTAGCCTGAAGGCTAGGGGAGCCCTAGCCTTAGCCTAGGGGAGCCTAAAGCCTAGGGGTGCCCTAGCCTGAAGGCTAGGGGAGCCTTAGCCTTAGCCTAGGGGAGCCCTAGCCTAAAGCCTAGGGGTGCCCTAGCCTGAAGGCTAGGGGAGCCCTAGCCTTAGCCTAGGGGAGCCTAAAGCCTAGGGGTGCCCTAGCCTGAAGGATAGGGGAGCCCTAGCCTTAGCCTAGGGGAGCCCTAGCCTAAAGCCTAGGGGTGCCCTAGCCTGAAGGCTAGGGGAGCCCTAGCCTTAGCCTAGGGGAGCCTAAAGCCTAGGGGTGCCCTAGCCTGAAGGCTAGGGGAGCCCTAGCCTTAGCCTAGGGGAGCCCTAGCCTAAAGCCTAGGGGTGCCCTAGCCTGAAGGCTAGGGGAGCCCTAGCCTTAGCCTAGGGGAGCCTAAAGCCTAGGGGTGCCCTAGCCTGAAGGCTAGGGGAGCCCTAGCCTTAGCCTAGGGGAGCCCTAGCCTAAAGCCTAGGGGTGCCCTAGCCTGAAGGCTAGGGGAGCCCTAGCCTTAGCCTAGGGGAGCCTAAAGCCTAGGGGTGCCCTAGCCTGAAGGCTAGGGGAGCCCTAGCCTTAGCCTAGGGGAGCCCTAGCCTAAAGCCTAGGGGTGCCCTAGCCTGAAGGCTAGGGGAGCCCTAGCCTTAGCCTAGGGGAGCCTAAAGCCTAGGGGTGCCCTAGCCTGAAGGCTAGGGGAGCCCTAGCCTTAGCCTAGGGGAGCCCTAGCCTAAAGCCTAGGGGTGCCCTAGCCTGAAGGCTAGGGGAGCCCTAGCCTTAGCCTAGGGGAGCCTAAAGCCTAGGGGTGCCCTAGCCTGAAGGCTAGGGGAGCCCTAGCCTTAGCCTAGGGGAGCCCTAGCCTAAAGCCTAGGGGTGCCCTAGCCTGAAGGCTAGGGGAGCCCTAGCCTTAGCCTAGGGGAGCCTAAAGCCTAGGGGTGCCCTAGCCTGAAGGCTAGGGGAGCCCTAGCCTTAGCCTAGGGGAGCCCTAGCCTAAAGCCTAGGGGTGCCCTAGCCTGAAGGCTAGGGGAGCCCTAGCCTTAGCCTAGGGGAGCCTAAAGCCTAGGGGTGCCCTAGCCTGAAGGCTAGGGGAGCCCTAGCCTTAGCCTAGGGGAGCCCTAGCCTAAAGCCTAGGGGTGCCCTAGCCTGAAGGCTAGGGGAGCCCTAGCCTTAGCCTAGGGGAGCCTAAAGCCTAGGGGTGCCCTAGCCTGAAGGCTAGGGGAGCCCTAGCCTTAGCCTAGGGGAGCCCTAGCCTAAAGCCTAGGGGTGCCCTAGCCTGAAGGCTAGGGGAGCCCTAGCCTTAGCCTAGGGGAGCCTAAAGCCTAGGGGTGCCCTAGCCTGAAGGCTAGGGGAGCCCTAGCCTTAGCCTAGGGTAGCCTAAAGCCTAGGGGTGCCCTAGCCTGAAGGCTAGGGGAGCCCTAGCCTTAGCCTAGGGGAGCCCTAGCCTAAAGCCTAGGGGTGCCCTAGCCTGAAGGCTAGGGGAGCCCTAGCCTTAGCCTAGGGGAGCCTAAAGCCTAGGGGTGCCCTAGCCTGAAGGCTAGGGGAGCCCTAGCCTTAGCCTAGGGGAGCCCTAGCCTTAGCCTAGGGAGCCTAAAGCCTAGGGGTGCCCTAGCCTGAAGGCTAGGGGAGCCCTAGCCTTAGCCTAGGGGAGCCTAAAGCCTAGGGGTGCCCTAGCCTGAAGGCTAGGGGAGCCCTAGCCTTAGCCTAGGGGAGCCCTAGCCTAAAGCCTAGGGGTGCCCTAGCCTGAAGGCTAGGGGAGCCCTAGCCTTAGCCTAGGGGAGCCCTAGCCTAAAGCCTAGGGGTGCCCTAGCCTGAAGGCTAGGGGAGCCCTAGCCTTAGCCTAGGGGAGCCCTAGCCTAAAGCCTAGGGGTGCCCTAGCCTGAAGGCTAGGGGAGCCCTAGCCTTAGCCTAGGGGAGCCCTAGCCTAAAGCCTAGGGGTGCCCTAGCCTGAAGGCTAGGGGAGCCCTAGCCTTAGCCTAGGGGAGCCCTAGCCTAAAGCCTAGGGGTGCCCTAGCCTGAAGGCTAGGGGAGCCCTAGCCTTAGCCTAGGGGAGCCCTAGCCTAAAGCCTAGGGGTGCCCTAGCCTGAAGGCTAGGGGAGCCCTAGCCTTAGCCTAGGGGAGCCCTAGCCTAAAGCCTAGGGGTGCCCTAGCCTGAAGGCTAGGGGAGCCCTAGCCTTAGCCTAGGGGAGCCCTAGCCTAAAGCCTAGGGGTGCCCTAGCCTGAAGGCTAGGGGAGCCCTAGCCTTAGCCTAGGGGAGCCCTAGCCTAAAGCCTAGGGGTGCCCTAGCCTGAAGGCTAGGGGAGCCCTAGCCTTAGCCTAGGGGAGCCCTAGCCTAAAGCCTAGGGGTGCCCTAGCCTGAAGGCTAGGGGAGCCCTAGCCTTAGCCTAGGGGAGCCCTAGCCTAAAGCCTAGGGGTGCCCTAGCCTGAAGGCTAGGGGAGCCCTAGCCTTAGCCTAGGGGAGCCCTAGCCTAAAGCCTAGGGGTGCCCTAGCCTGAAGGCTAGGGGAGCCCTAGCCTTAGCCTAGGGGAGCCCTAGCCTAAAGCCTAGGGGTGCCCTAGCCTGAAGGCTAGGGGAGCCCTAGCCTTAGCCTAGGGGAGCCCTAGCCTAAAGCCTAGGGGTGCCCTAGCCTGAAGGCTAGGGGAGCCCTAGCCTTAGCCTAGGGGAGCCCTAGCCTAAAGCCTAGGGGTGCCCTAGCCTGAAGGCTAGGGGAGCCCTAGCCTTAGCCTAGGGGAGCCCTAGCCTAAAGCCTAGGGGTGCCCTAGCCTGAAGGCTAGGGGAGCCCTAGCCTTAGCCTAGGGGAGCCCTAGCCTAAAGCCTAGGGGTGCCCTAGCCTGAAGGCTAGGGGAGCCCTAGCCTTAGCCTAGGGGAGCCCTAGCCTAAAGCCTAGGGGTGCCCTAGCCTGAAGGCTAGGGGAGCCCTAGCCTTAGCCTAGGGGAGCCCTAGCCTAAAGCCTAGGGGTGCCCTAGCCTGAAGGCTAGGGGAGCCCTAGCCTTAGCCTAGGGGAGCCCTAGCCTAAAGCCTAGGGGTGCCCTAGCCTGAAGGCTAGGGGAGCCCTAGCCTTAGCCTAGGGGAGCCCTAGCCTAAAGCCTAGGGGTGCCCTAGCCTGAAGGCTAGGGGAGCCCTAGCCTTAGCCTAGGGGAGCCTAAAGCCTAGGGGTGCCCTAGCCTGAAGGCTAGGGGAGCCCTAGCCTTAGCCTAGGGGAGCCTAAAGCCTAGGGGTGCCCTAGCCTGAAGGCTAGGGGAGCCCTAGCCTTAGCCTAGGGGAGCCCTAGCCTAAAGCGTAGGGGTGCCCTAGCCTGAAGGCTAGGGGAGCCCTAGCCTTAGCCTAGGGGAGCCCTAGCCTAAAGCGTAGGGGTGCCCTAGCCTGAAGGCTAGGGGAGCCCTAGCCTTAGCCTAGGGGAGCCCTAGCCTAAAGCGTAGGGGTGCCCTAGCCTGAAGGCTAGGGGAGCCCTAGCCTTAGCCTAGGGGAGCCCTAGCCTGAAGCCTAGGGGTGCCCTAGCCTGAAGGCTAGGGGAGCCCTAGCCTTAGCCTAGGGGAGCCCCAGCCTGAAGCCTAGGGGTGCCCTAGCCTGAAGGCTAGGGGAGCCCTAGCCTTAGCCTAGGGGAGCCCCAGCCTGAAGCCTAGGGGTGCCCTAGCCTGAAGGCTAGGGGAGCCCTAGCCTTAGCCTAGGGGAGCCCCAGCCTGAAGCCTAGGGGTGCCCTAGCCTGAAGGCTAGGGGAGCCCTAGCCTTAGCCTAGGGGAGCCCAAGCCTGAAGCCTAGGGGTGCCCTAGCCTGAAGGCTAGGGGAGCCCTAGCCTTAGCCTAGGGGAGCCCCAGCCTGAAGCCTAGGGGTGCCCTAGCCTGAAGGCTAGGGGAGCCCTAGCCTTAGCCTAGGGGAGCCCCAGCCTGAAGCCTAGGGGTGCCCTAGCCTGAAGGCTAGGGGAGCCCTAGCCTTAGCATAGGGGAGCCCCAGCCTGAAGCCTAGGGGTGCCCTAGCCTGAAGGCTAGGGGAGCCCTAGCCTTAGCCTAGGGGAGCCCCAGCCTGAAGCCTAGGGGTGGCCTAGCCTGAAGGCTAGGGGAGCCCTAGCCTTAGCCTAGGGGAGCCCCAGCCTGAAGCCTAGGGGTGGCCTAGCCTGAAGGCTAGGGGAGCCCTAGCCTTAGCCTAGGGGAGCCCCAGCCTGAAGCCTAGGGGTGGCCTAGCCTGAAGGCTAGGGGAGCCCTAGCCTTAGCCTAGGGGAGCCCCAGCCTGAAGCCTAGGGGTGGCCTAGCCTGAAGGCTAGGGGAGCCCTAGCCTTAGCCTAGGGGAGCCCCAGCCTGAAGCCTAGGGGTGGCCTAGCCTGAAGGCTAGGGGAGCCCTAGCCTTAGCCTAGGGGAGCCCCAGCCTGAAGCCTAGGGGTGCCCTAGCCTGAAGGCTAGGGGAGCCCTAGCCTTAGCCTAGGGGAGCCCCAGCCTGAAGCCTAGGGGTGCCCTAGCCTGAAGGCTAGGGGAGCCCTAGCCTTAGCCTAGGGGAGCCCCAGCCTGAAGCCTAGGGGTGCCCTAGCCTGAAGGCTAGGGGAGCCCTAGCCTTAGCCTAGGGGAGCCCCAGCCTGAAGCCTAGGGGTGCCCTAGCCTGAAGGCTAGGGGAGCCCTAGCCTTAGCCTAGGGGAGCCCCAGCCTGAAGCCTAGGGGTGCCCTAGCCTGAAGGCTAGGGGAGCCCTAGCCTTAGCCTAGGGGAGCCCCAGCCTGAAGCCTAGGGGTGCCCTAGCCTGAAGGCTAGGGGAGCCCTAGCCTTAGCCTAGGGGAGCCCCAGCCTGAAGCCTAGGGGTGCCCTAGCCTGAAGGCTAGGGGAGCCCTAGCCTTAGCCTAGGGGAGCCCCAGCCTGAAGCCTAGGGGTGCCCTAGCCTGAAGGCTAGGGGAGCCCTAGCCTTAGCCTAGGGGAGCCCCAGCCTGAAGCCTAGGGGTGCCCTAGCCTGAAGGCTAGGGGAGCCCTAGCCTTAGCCTAGGGGAGCCCCAGCCTGAAGCCTAGGGGTGCCCTAGCCTGAAGGCTAGGGGAGCCCTAGCCTTAGCCTAGGGGAGCCCCAGCCTGAAGCCTAGGGGTGCCCTAGCCTGAAGGCTAGGGGAGCCCTAGCCTTAGCCTAGGGGAGCCCCAGCCTGAAGCCTAGGGGTGCCCTAGCCTGAAGGCTAGGGGAGCCCTAGCCTTAGCCTAGGGGAGCCCCAGCCTGAAGCCTAGGGGTGCCCTAGCCTGAAGGCTAGGGGAGCCCTAGCCTTAGCCTAGGGGAGCCCCAGCCTGAAGCCTAGGGGTGCCCTAGCCTGAAGGCTAGGGGAGCCCTAGCCTTAGCCTAGGGGAGCCCCAGCCTGAAGCCTAGGGGTGCCCTAGCCTGAAGGCTAGGGGAGCCCTAGCCTTAGCCTAGGGGAGCCCCAGCCTGAAGCCTAGGGGTGCCCTAGCCTGAAGGCTAGGGGAGCCCTAGCCTTAGCCTAGGGGAGCCCCAGCCTGAAGCCTAGGGGTGCCCTAGCCTGAAGGCTAGGGGAGCCCTAGCCTTAGCCTAGGGGAGCCCCAGCCTGAAGCCTAGGGGTGCCCTAGCCTGAAGGCTAGGGGAGCCCTAGCCTTAGCCTAGGGGAGCCCCAGCCTGAAGCCTAGGGGTGCCCTAGCCTGAAGGCTAGGGGAGCCCTAGCCTTAGCCTAGGGGAGCCCCAGCCTGAAGCCTAGGGGTGCCCTAGCCTGAAGGCTAGGGGAGCCCTAGCCTTAGCCTAGGGGAGCCCCAGCCTGAAGCCTAGGGGTGCCCTAGCCTGAAGGCTAGGGGAGCCCTAGCCTTAGCCTAGGGGAGCCCCAGCCTGAAGCCTAGGGGTGCCCTAGCCTGAAGGCTAGGGGAGCCCTAGCCTTAGCCTAGGGGAGCCCCAGCCTGAAGCCTAGGGGTGCCCCAGCCTGAAGGCTAGGGGAGCCCTAGCCTTAGCCTAGGGGAGCCCCAGCCTGAAGCCTAGGGGTGCCCCAGCCTGAAGGCTAGGGGAGCCCTAGCCTTAGCCTAGCGGAGCCCCAGCCTGAAGCCTAGGGGTGCCCCAGCCTGAAGGCTAGGGGAGCCCTAGCCTTAGCCTAGCGGAGCCCCAGCCTAAAGCCTAGGGGTGCCCCAGCCTGAAGGCTAGGGGAGCCCTAGCCTTAGCCTAGCGGAGCCCCAGCCTAAAGCCTAGGGGTGCCCCAGCCTGAAGGCTAGGGGAGCCCTAGCCTTAGCCTAGCGGAGCCCCAGCCTAAAGCCTAGGGGTGCCCCAGCCTGAAGGCTAGGGGAGCCCTAGCCTTAGCCTAGCGGAGCCCCAGCCTAAAGCCTAGGGGTGCCCCCGCCTGAAGGCTAGGGGAGCCCTAGCCTTAGCCTAGCGGAGCCCCAGCCTAAAGCCTAGGGGTGCCCCAGCCTGAAGGCTAGGGGAGCCCTAGCCTTAGCCTAGCGGAGCCCCAGCCTAAAGCCTAGGGGTGCCCCAGCCTGAAGGCTAGGGGAGCCCTAGCCTTAGCCTAGCGGAGCCCTAGCCTAAAGCCTAGGGGTGCCCCAGCCTGAAGGCTAGGGGAGCCCTAGCCTTAGCCTAGCGGAGCCCTAGCCTAAAGCCTAGGGGTGCCCCAGCCTGAAGGCTAGGGGAGCCCTAGCCTTAGCCTAGCGGAGCCCTAGCCTAAAGCCTAGGGGTGCCCCAGCCTGAAGGCTAGGGGAGCCCTAGCCTTAGCCTAGCGAAGCCCTAGCCTAAAGCCTAGGGGTGCCCCAGCCTGAAGGCTAGGGGAGCCCTAGCCTTAGCCTAGGGGAGCCCTAGCCTAAAGCCTAGGGGTGCCCCAGCCTGAAGGCTAGGGGAGCCCTAGCCTTAGCCTAGGGGAGCCCTAGCCTAAAGCCTAGGGGTGCCCCAGCCTGAAGGCTAGGGGAGCCCTAGCCTTAGCCTAGGGGAGCCCTAGCCTAAAGCCTAGGGGTGCCCCAGCCTGAAGGCTAGGGGAGCCCTAGCCTTAGCCTAGGGGAGCCCTAGCCTAAAGCCTAGGGGTGCCCCAGCCTGAAGGCTAGGGGAGCCCTAGCCTTAGCCTAGGGGAGCCCTAGCCTAAAGCCTAGGGGTGCCCCAGCCTGAAGGCTAGGGGAGCCCTAGCCTTAGCCTAGGGGAGCCCTAGCCTAAAGCCTAGGGGTGCCCCAGCCTGAAGGCTAGGGGAGCCCTAGCCTTAGCCTAGGGGAGCCCTAGCCTAAAGCCTAGGGGTGCCCCAGCCTGAAGGCTAGGGGAGCCCTAGCCTTAGCCTAGGGGAGCCCTAGCCTAAAGCCTAGGGGTGCCCCAGCCTGAAGGCTAGGGGAGCCCTAGCCTTAGCCTAGGGGAGCCCTAGCCTAAAGCCTAGGGGTGCCCCAGCCTGAAGGCTAGGGGAGCCCTAGCCTTAGCCTAGGGGAGCCCTAGCCTAAAGCCTAGGGGTGCCCCAGCCTGAAGGCTAGGGGAGCCATAGCCTTAGCCTAGGGGAGCCCTAGCCTAAAGCCTAGGGGTGCCCCAGCCTGAAGGCTAGGGGAGCCATAGCCTTAGCCTAGGGGAGCCCTAGCCTAAAGCCTAGGGGTGCCCCAGCCTGAAGGCTAGGGGAGCCCTAGCCTTAGCCTAGGGGAGCCCTAGCCTAAAGCCTAGGGGTGCCCCAGCCTGAAGGCTAGGGGAGCCCTAGCCTTAGCCTAGGGGAGCCCTAGCCTAAAGCCTAGGGGTGCCCCAGCCTGAAGGCTAGGGGAGCCCTAGCCTTAGCCTAGGGGAGCCCTAGCCTAAAGCCTAGGGGTGCCCCAGCCTGAAGGCTAGGGGAGCCCTAGCCTTAGCCTAGGGGAGCCCTAGCCTAAAGCCTAGGGGTGCCCCAGCCTGAAGGCTAGGGAGCCCTAGCCTTAGCCTAGGGGAGCCCTAGCCTAAAGCCTAGGGGTGCCCCAGCCTGAAGGCTAGGGGAGCCCTAGCCTTAGCCTAGGGGAGCCCTAGCCTAAAGCCTAGGGGTGCCCCAGCCTGAAGGCTAGGGGAGCCCTAGCCTTAGCCTAGGGGAGCCCTAGCCTAAAGCCTAGGGGTGCCCCAGCCTGAAGGCTAGGGGAGCCCTAGCCTTAGCCTAGGGGAGCCCTAGCCTAAAGCCTAGGGGTGCCCGAGCCTGAAGGCTAGGGGAGCCCTAGCCTTAGCCTAGGGGAGCCCTAGCCTAAAGCCTAGGGGTGCCCGAGCCTGAAGGCTAGGGGAGCCCTAGCCTTAGCCTAGGGGAGCCCTAGCCTAAAGCCTAGGGGTGCCCGAGCCTGAAGGCTAGGGGAGCCCTAGCTTTAGCCTAGGGGAGCCCTAGCCTAAAGCCTAGGGGTGCCCGAGCCTGAAGGCTAGGGGAGCCCTAGCCTTAGCCTAGGGGAGCCCTAGCCTAAAGCCTAGGGGTGCCCGAGCCTGATGGCTAGGGGAGCCCTAGCCTTAGCCTAGGGGAGCCCTAGCCTAAAGCCTAGGGGTGCCCGAGCCTGATGGCTAGGGGAGCCCTAGCCTTAGCCTAGGGGAGCCCTAGCCTAAAGCCTAGGGGTGCCCGAGCCTGAAGGCTAGGGGAGCCCTAGCCTTAGCCTAGGGGAGCCCTAGCCTAAAGCCTAGGGGTGCCCGAGCCTGAAGGCTAGGGGAGCCCTAGCCTTAGCCTAGGGGAGCCCTAGCCTAAAGCCTAGGGGTGCCCGAGCCTGAAGGCTAGGGGAGCCCTAGCCTTAGCCTAGGGGAGCCCTAGCCTAAAGCCTAGGGGTGCCCGAGCCTGAAGGCTAGGGGAGCCCTAGCCGTAGCCTAGGGGAGCCCTAGCCTAAAGCCTAGGGGTGCCCGAGCCTGAAGGCTAGGGGAGCCCTAGCCGTAGCCTAGGGGAGCCCTAGCCTAAAGCCTAGGGGTGCCCGAGCCTGAAGGCTAGGGGAGCCCTAGCCGTAGCCTAGGGGAGCCCTAGCCTAAAGCCTAGGGGTGCCCGAGCCTGAAGGCTAGGGGAGCCCTAGCCGTAGCCTAGGGGAGCCCTAGCCTAAAGCCTAGGGGTGCCCGAGCCTGAAGGCTAGGGGAGCCCTAGCCGTAGCCTAGGGGAGCCCTAGCCTAAAGCCTAGGGGTGCCCGAGCCTGAAGGCTAGGGGAGCCCTAGCCTTAGCCTAGGGGAGCCCTAGCCTAAAGCCTAGGGGTGCCCTAGCCTGAAGGCTAGGGGAGCCCTAGCCTTAGCCTAGGGGAGCCCAAAGCCTAGGGGTGCCCTAGCCTGAAGGCTAGGGGAGCCCTAGCCTTAGCCTAGTGGAGCCCAAAGCCTAGGGGTGCCCTAGCCTGAAGGCTAGGGGAGCCCTAGCCTTAGCCTAGGGGAGCCCAAAGCCTAGGGGTGCCCTAGCCTGAAGGCTAGGGGAGCCCTAGCCTTAGCCTAGGGGAGCCCAAAGCCTAGGGGTGCCCTAGCCTGAAGGCTAGGGGAGCCCTAGCCTTAGCCTAGGGGAGCCCAAAGCCTAGGGGTTCCCTAGCCTGAAGGCTAGGGGAGCCCTAGCCTTAGCCTAGGGGAGCCCTAGCCTAAAGCCTAGGGGTGCCCTAGCCTGAAGGCTAGGGGAGCCCTAGCCTTAGCCTAGGGGAGCCCAAAGCCTAGGGGTGCCCTAGCCTGAAGGCTAGGGGAGCCCAAGCCTTAGCCTAGGGGAGCCCTAGCCTAAAGCCTAGGGGTGCCCTAGCCTGAAGGCTAGGCGAGCCCTAGCCTTAGCCTAGGGGAGCCCAAAGCCTAGGGGTGCCCTAGCCTGAAGGCTAGGGGAGCCCTAGCCTTAGCCTAGGGGAGCCCTAGCCTAAAGCCTAGGGGTGCCCTAGCCTTAGCCTAGGGGAGCCTAAAGCCTAGGGGTGCCCTAGCCTGAAGGCTAGGGGAGCCCTAGCCTTAGCCTAGGGGAGCCCTAGCCTAAAGCCTAGGGGTGCCCTAGCCTGAAGGCTAGGGGAGCCCTAGCCTTAGCCTAGCGGAGCCTAAAGCCTAGGGGTGCCCTAGCCTGAAGGCTAGGGGAGCCCTAGCCTTAGCCTAGCGGAGTCTAAAGCCTAGGGGTGCCCTAGCCTGAAGGCTAGGGGAGCCCTAGCCTTAGCCTAGGGGAGCCCTAGCCTAAAGCCTAGGGGTGCCCTAGCCTGAAGGCTAGGGGAGCCCTAGCCTTAGCCTAGGGGAGCCTAAAGCCTAGGGGTGCCCTAGCCTGAAGGCTAGGGGAGCCTTAGCCTTAGCCTAGGGGAGCCCTAGCCTAAAGCCTAGGGGTGCCCTAGCCTGAAGGCTAGGGGAGCCCTAGCCTTAGCCTAGGGGAGCCTAAAGCCTAGGGGTGCCCTAGCCTGAAGGCTAGGGGAGCCCTAGCCTTAGCCTAGGGGAGCCCTAGCCTAAAGCCTAGGGGTGCCCTAGCCTGAAGGCTAGGGGAGCCCTAGCCTTAGCCTAGGGGAGCCTAAAGCCTAGGGGTGCCCTAGCCTGAAGGCTAGGGGAGCCCTAGCCTTAGCCTAGGGGAGCCCTAGCCTAAAGCCTAGGGGTGCCCTAGCCTGAAGGCTAGGGGAGCCCTAGCCTTAGCCTAGGGGAGCCTAAAGCCTAGGGGTGCCCTAGCCTGAAGGCTAGGGGAGCCCTAGCCTTAGCCTAGGGGAGCCCTAGCCTAAAGCCTAGGGGTGCCCTAGCCTGAAGGCTAGGGGAGCCCTAGCCTTAGCCTAGGGGAGCCTAAAGCCTAGGGGTGCCCTAGCCTGAAGGCTAGGGGAGCCCTAGCCTTAGCCTAGGGGAGCCCTAGCCTAAAGCCTAGGGGTGCCCTAGCCTGAAGGCTAGGGGAGCCCTAGCCTTAGCCTAGGGGAGCCTAAAGCCTAGGGGTGCCCTAGCCTGAAGGCTAGGGGAGCCCTAGCCTTAGCCTAGGGGAGCCCTAGCCTAAAGCCTAGGGGTGCCCTAGCCTGAAGGCTAGGGGAGCCCTAGCCTTAGCCTAGGGGAGCCTAAAGCCTAGGGGTGCCCTAGCCTGAAGGCTAGGGGAGCCCTAGCCTTAGCCTAGGGGAGCCCTAGCCTAAAGCCTAGGGGTGCCCTAGCCTGAAGGCTAGGGGAGCCCTAGCCTTAGCCTAGGGGAGCCTAAAGCCTAGGGGTGCCCTAGCCTGAAGGCTAGGGGAGCCCTAGCCTTAGCCTAAGGGAGCCTAAAGCCTAGGGGTGCCCTAGCCTGAAGGCTAGGGGAGCCCTAGCCTTAGCCTAGGGGAGCCCTAGCCTAAAGCCTAGGGGTGCCCTAGCCTGAAGGCTAGGGGAGCCCTAGCCTTAGCCTAGGGGAGCCTAAAGCCTAGGGGTGCCCTAGCCTGAAGGCTAGGGGAGCCCTAGCCTTAGCCTAGGGGAGCCCTAGCCTAAAGCCTAGGGGTGCCCTAGCCTGAAGGCTAGGGGAGCCCTAGCCTTAGCCTAGGGGAGCCTAAAGCCTAGGGGTGCCCTAGCCTGAAGGCTAGGGGAGCCCTAGCCTTAGCCTAGGGGAGCCCTAGCCTAAAGCCTAGGGGTGCCCTAGCCTGAAGGCTAGGGGAGCCCTAGCCTTAGCCTAGGGGAGCCTAAAGCCTAGGGGTGCCCTAGCCTGAAGGCTAGGGGAGCCCTAGCCTTAGCCTAGGGGAGCCCTAGCCTAAAGCCTAGGGGTGCCCTAGCCTGAAGGCTAGGGGAGCCCTAGCCTTAGCCTAGGGGAGCCTAAAGCCTAGGGGTGCCCTAGCCTGAAGGCTAGGGGAGCCCTAGCCTTAGCCTAGGGGAGCCCTAGCCTTAGCCTAGGGAGCCTAAAGCCTAGGGGTGCCCTAGCCTGAAGGCTAGGGGAGCCCTAGCCTTAGCCTAGGGGAGCCTAAAGCCTAGGGGTGCCCTAGCCTGAAGGCTAGGGGAGCCCTAGCCTTAGCCTAGGGGAGCCCTAGCCTAAAGCCTAGGGGTGCCCTAGCCTGAAGGCTAGGGGAGCCCTAGCCTTAGCCTAGGGGAGCCCTAGCCTAAAGCCTAGGGGTGCCCTAGCCTGAAGGCTAGGGGAGCCCTAGCCTTAGCCTAGGGGAGCCCTAGCCTAAAGCCTAGGGGTGCCCTAGCCTGAAGGCTAGGGGAGCCCTAGCCTTAGCCTAGGGGAGCCCTAGCCTAAAGCCTAGGGGTGCCCTAGCCTGAAGGCTAGGGGAGCCCTAGCCTTAGCCTAGGGGAGCCCTAGCCTAAAGCCTAGGGGTGCCCTAGCCTGAAGGCTAGGGGAGCCCTAGCCTTAGCCTAGGGGAGCCCTAGCCTAAAGCCTAGGGGTGCCCTAGCCTGAAGGCTAGGGGAGCCCTAGCCTTAGCCTAGGGGAGCCCTAGCCTAAAGCCTAGGGGTGCCCTAGCCTGAAGGCTAGGGGAGCCCTAGCCTTAGCCTAGGGGAGCCCTAGCCTAAAGCCTAGGGGTGCCCTAGCCTGAAGGCTAGGGGAGCCCTAGCCTTAGCCTAGGGGAGCCCTAGCCTAAAGCCTAGGGGTGCCCTAGCCTGAAGGCTAGGGGAGCCCTAGCCTTAGCCTAGGGGAGCCCTAGCCTAAAGCCTAGGGGTGCCCTAGCCTGAAGGCTAGGGGAGCCCTAGCCTTAGCCTAGGGGAGCCCTAGCCTAAAGCCTAGGGGTGCCCTAGCCTGAAGGCTAGGGGAGCCCTAGCCTTAGCCTAGGGGAGCCCTAGCCTAAAGCCTAGGGGTGCCCTAGCCTGAAGGCTAGGGGAGCCCTAGCCTTAGCCTAGGGGAGCCCTAGCCTAAAGCCTAGGGGTGCCCTAGCCTGAAGGCTAGGGGAGCCCTAGCCTTAGCCTAGGGGAGCCCTAGCCTAAAGCCTAGGGGTGCCCTAGCCTGAAGGCTAGGGGAGCCCTAGCCTTAGCCTAGGGGAGCCCTAGCCTAAAGCCTAGGGGTGCCCTAGCCTGAAGGCTAGGGGAGCCCTAGCCTTAGCCTAGGGGAGCCCCAGCCTAAAGCCTAGGGGTGCCCTAGCCTGAAGGCTAGGGGAGCCCTAGCCTTAGCCTAGGGGAGCCCCAGCCTAAAGCCTAGGGGTGCCCTAGCCTGAAGGCTAGGGGAGCCCTAGCCTTAGCCTAGGGGAGCCCCAGCCTAAAGCCTAGGGGTGCCCTAGCCTGAAGGCTAGGGGAGCCCTAGCCTTAGCCTAGGGGAGCCCCAGCCTAAAGCCTAGGGGTGCCCTAGCCTGAAGGCTAGGGGAGCCCTAGCCTTAGCCTAGGGGAGCCCCAGCCTAAAGCCTAGGGGTGCCCTAGCCTGAAGGCTAGGGGAGCCCTAGCCTTAGCCTAGGGGAGCCCCAGCCTAAAGCCTAGGGGTGCCCTAGCCTGAAGGCTAGGGGAGCCCTAGCCTTAGCCTAGGGGAGCCCCAGCCTAAAGCCTAGGGGTGCCCTAGCCTGAAGGCTAGGGGAGCCCTAGCCTTAGCCTAGGGGAGCCCCAGCCTAAAGCCTAGGGGTGCCCTAGCCTGAAGGCTAGGGGAGCCCTAGCCTTAGCCTAGGGGAGCCCCAGCCTAAAGCCTAGGGGTGCCCTAGCCTGAAGGCTAGGGGAGCCCTAGCCTTAGCCTAGGGGAGCCCCAGCCTAAAGCCTAGGGGTGCCCTAGCCTGAAGGCTAGGGGAGCCCTAGCCTTAGCCTAGGGGAGCCCTAGCCTTAGCCTAGGGGAGCCTAAAGCCTAGGGGTGCCCTAGCCTGAAGGCTAGGGGAGCCCTAGCCTTAGCCTAGGGGAGCCCTAGCCTGAAGCCTAGGGGTGCCCTAGCCTGAAGGCTAGGGGAGCCCTAGCCTTAGCCTAGGGGAGCCCTAGCCTGAAGCCTAGGGGTGCCCTAGCCTGAAGGCTAGGGGAGCCCTAGCCTTAGCCTAGGGGAGCCCCAGCCTGAAGCCTAGGGGTGCCCTAGCCTGAAGGCTAGGGGAGCCCTAGCCTTAGCCTAGGGGAGCCCCAGCCTGAAGCCTAGGGGTGCCCTAGCCTGAAGGCTAGGGGAGCCCTAGCCTTAGCCTAGGGGAGCCCCAGCCTGAAGCCTAGGGGTGCCCTAGCCTGAAGGCTAGGGGAGCCCTAGCCTTAGCCTAGGGGAGCCCCAGCCTGAAGCCTAGGGGTGCCCTAGCCTGAAGGCTAGGGGAGCCCTAGCCTTAGCCTAGGGGAGCCCCAGCCTGAAGCCTAGGGGTGCCCTAGCCTGAAGGCTAGGGGAGCCCTAGCCTTAGCCTAGGGGAGCCCCAGCCTGAAGCCTAGGGGTGCCCTAGCCTGAAGGCTAGGGGAGCCCTAGCCTTAGCCTAGGGGAGCCCCAGCCTGAAGCCTAGGGGTGCCCTAGCCTGAAGGCTAGGGGAGCCCTAGCCTTAGCCTAGGGGAGCCCCAGCCTGAAGCCTAGGGGTGCCCTAGCCTGAAGGCTAGGGGAGCCCTAGCCTTAGCCTAGGGGAGCCCCAGCCTGAAGCCTAGGGGTGCCCTAGCCCGAAGGCTAGGGGAGCCCTAGCCTTAGCCTAGGGGAGCCCCAGCCTGAAGCCTAGGGGTGCCCTAGCCCGAAGGCTAGGGGAGCCCTAGCCTTAGCCTAGGGGAGCCCCAGCCTGAAGCCTAGGGGTGCCCTAGCCCGAAGGCTAGGGGAGCCCTAGCCTTAGCCTAGGGGAGCCCCAGCCTGAAGCCTAGGGGTGCCCTAGCCCGAAGGCTAGGGGAGCCCTAGCCTTAGCCTAGGGGAGCCCCAGCCTGAAGCCTAGGGGTGCCCTAGCCCGAAGGCTAGGGGAGCCCTAGCCTTAGCCTAGGGGAGCCCCAGCCTGAAGCCTAGGGGTGCCCTAGCCCGAAGGCTAGGGGAGCCCTAGCCTTAGCCTAGGGGAGCCCCAGCCTGAAGCCTAGGGGTGCCCTAGCCCGAAGGCTAGGGGAGCCCTAGCCTTAGCCTAGGGGAGCCCCAGCCTGAAGCCTAGGGGTGCCCTAGCCCGAAGGCTAGGGGAGCCCTAGCCTTAGCCTAGGGGAGCCCCAGCCTGAAGCCTAGGGGTGCCCTAGCCCGAAGGCTAGGGGAGCCCTAGCCTTAGCCTAGGGGAGCCCCAGCCTGAAGCCTAGGGGTGCCCTAGCCCGAAGGCTAGGGGAGCCCTAGCCTTAGCCTAGGGGAGCCCCAGCCTGAAGCCTAGGGGTGCCCTAGCCCGAAGGCTAGGGGAGCCCTAGCCTTAGCCTAGGGGAGCCCCAGCCTGAAGCCTAGGGGTGCCCTAGCCCGAAGGCTAGGGGAGCCCTAGCCTTAGCCTAGGGGAGCCCCAGCCTGAAGCCTAGGGGTGCCCTAGCCCGAAGGCTAGGGGAGCCCTAGCCTTAGCCTAGGGGAGCCCCAGCCTGAAGCCTAGGGGTGCCCTAGCCCGAAGGCTAGGGGAGCCCTAGCCTTAGCCTAGGGGAGCCCCAGCCTGAAGCCTAGGGGTGCCCTAGCCCGAAGGCTAGGGGAGCCCTAGCCTTAGCCTAGGGGAGCCCCAGCCTGAAGCCTAGGGGTGCCCTAGCCCGAAGGCTAGGGGAGCCCTAGCCTTAGCCTAGGGGAGCCCCAGCCTGAAGCCTAGGGGTGCCCTAGCCCGAAGGCTAGGGGAGCCCTAGCCTTAGCCTAGGGGAGCCCCAGCCTGAAGCCTAGGGGTGCCCTAGCCCGAAGGCTAGGGGAGCCCTAGCCTTAGCCTAGGGGAGCCCCAGCCTGAAGCCTAGGGGTGCCCTAGCCCGAAGGCTAGGGGAGCCCTAGCCTTAGCCTAGGGGAGCCCCAGCCTGAAGCCTAGGGGTGCCCTAGCCCGAAGGCTAGGGGAGCCCTAGCCTTAGCCTAGGGGAGCCCCAGCCTGAAGCCTAGGGGTGCCCTAGCCCGAAGGCTAGGGGAGCCCTAGCCTTAGCCTAGGGGAGCCCCAGCCTGAAGCCTAGGGGTGCCCTAGCCCGAAGGCTAGGGGAGCCCTAGCCTTAGCCTAGGGGAGCCCCAGCCTGAAGCCTAGGGGTGCCCTAGCCCGAAGGCTAGGGGAGCCCTAGCCTTAGCCTAGGGGAGCCCCAGCCTGAAGCCTAGGGGTGCCCTAGCCCGAAGGCTAGGGGAGCCCTAGCCTTAGCCTAGGGGAGCCCCAGCCTGAAGCCTAGGGGTGCCCTAGCCCGAAGGCTAGGGGAGCCCTAGCCTTAGCCTAGGGGAGCCCCAGCCTGAAGCCTAGGGGTGCCCTAGCCCGAAGGCTAGGGGAGCCCTAGCCTTAGCCTAGGGGAGCCCCAGCCTGAAGCCTAGGGGTGCCCTAGCCCGAAGGCTAGGGGAGCCCTAGCCTTAGCCTAGGGGAGCCCCAGCCTGAAGCCTAGGGGTGCCCTAGCCCGAAGGCTAGGGGAGCCCTAGCCTTAGCCTAGGGGAGCCCCAGCCTGAAGCCTAGGGGTGCCCTAGCCCGAAGGCTAGGGGAGCCCTAGCCTTAGCCTAGGGGAGCCCCAGCCTGAAGCCTAGGGGTGCCCTAGCCCGAAGGCTAGGGGAGCCCTAGCCTTAGCCTAGGGGAGCCCCAGCCTGAAGCCTAGGGGTGCCCTAGCCCGAAGGCTAGGGGAGCCCTAGCCTTAGCCTAGGGGAGCCCCAGCCTGAAGCCTAGGGGTGCCCTAGCCCGAAGGCTAGGGGAGCCCTAGCCTTAGCCTAGGGGAGCCCCAGCCTGAAGCCTAGGGGTGCCCTAGCCCGAAGGCTAGGGGAGCCCTAGCCTTAGCCTAGGGGAGCCCCAGCCTGAAGCCTAGGGGTGCCCTAGCCCGAAGGCTAGGGGAGCCCTAGCCTTAGCCTAGGGGAGCCCCAGCCTGAAGCCTAGGGGTGCCCTAGCCTGAAGGCTAGGGGAGCCCTAGCCTTAGCCTAGGGGAGCCCCAGCCTGAAGCCTAGGGGTGCCCTAGCCTGAAGGCTAGGGGAGCCCTAGCCTTAGCCTAGGGGAGCCCCAGCCTGAAGCCTAGGGGTGCCCTAGCCTGAAGGCTAGGGGAGCCCTAGCCTTAGCCTAGGGGAGCCCCAGCCTGAAGCCTAGGGGTGCCCTAGCCTGAAGGCTAGGGGAGCCCTAGCCTTAGCCTAGGGGAGCCCCAGCCTGAAGCCTAGGGGTGCCCTAGCCTGAAGGCTAGGGGAGCCCTAGCCTTAGCCTAGGGGAGCCCCAGCCTGAAGCCTAGGGGTGCCCTAGCCTGAAGGCTAGGGGAGCCCTAGCCTTAGCCTAGGGGAGCCCCAGCCTGAAGCCTAGGGGTGCCCTAGCCTGAAGGCTAGGGGAGCCCTAGCCTTAGCCTAGGGGAGCCCCAGCCTGAAGCCTAGGGGTGCCCTAGCCTGAAGGCTAGGGGAGCCCTAGCCTTAGCCTAGGGGAGCCCCAGCCTGAAGCCTAGGGGTGCCCTAGCCTGAAGGCTAGGGGAGCCCTAGCCTTAGCCTAGGGGAGCCCCAGCCTGAAGCCTAGGGGTGCCCTAGCCTGAAGGCTAGGGGAGCCCTAGCCTTAGCCTAGGGGAGCCCCAGCCTGAAGCCTAGGGGTGCCCTAGCCTGAAGGCTAGGGGAGCCCTAGCCTTAGCCTAGGGGAGCCCCAGCCTGAGGCCTAGGGGTGCCCTAGCCTGAAGGCTAGGGGAGCCCTAGCCTTAGCCTAGGGGAGCCCCAGCCTGAGGCCTAGGGGTGCCCTAGCCTGAAGGCTAGGGGAGCCCTAGCCTTAGCCTAGGGGAGCCCCAGCCTGAGGCCTAGGGGTGCCCTAGCCTGAAGGCTAGGGGAGCCCTAGCCTTAGCCTAGGGGAGCCCCAGCCTGAGGCCTAGGGGTGCCCTAGCCTGAAGGCTAGGGGAGCCCTAGCCTTAGCCTAGGGGAGCCCCAGCCTGAGGCCTAGGGGTGCCCTAGCCTGAAGGCTAGGGGAGCCCTAGCCTTAGCCTAGGGGAGCCCCAGCCTGAGGCCTAGGGGTGCCCTAGCCTGAAGGCTAGGGGAGCCCTAGCCTTAGCCTAGGGGAGCCCCAGCCTGAGGCCTAGGGGTGCCCTAGCCTGAAGGCTAGGGGAGCCCTAGCCTTAGCCTAGGGGAGCCCCAGCCTGAGGCCTAGGGGTGCCCTAGCCTGAAGGCTAGGGGAGCCCTAGCCTTAGCCTAGGGGAGCCCCAGCCTGAGGCCTAGGGGTGCCCTAGCCTGAAGGCTAGGGGAGCCCTAGCCTTAGCCTAGGGGAGCCCCAGCCTGAGGCCTAGGGGTGCCCTAGCCTGAAGGCTAGGGGAGCCCTAGCCTTAGCCTAGGGGAGCCCCAGCCTGAGGCCTAGGGGTGCCCTAGCCTGAAGGCTAGGGGAGCCCTAGCCTTAGCCTAGGGGAGCCCCAGCCTGAGGCCTAGGGGTGCCCTAGCCTGAAGGCTAGGGGAGCCCTAGCCTTAGCCTAGGGGAGCCCCAGCCTGAGGCCTAGGGGTGCCCTAGCCTGAAGGCTAGGGGAGCCCTAGCCTTAGCCTAGGGGAGCCCCAGCCTGAGGCCTAGGGGTGCCCTAGCCTGAAGGCTAGGGGAGCCCTAGCCTTAGCCTAGGGGAGCCCCAGCCTGAGGCCTTGGGGTGCCCTAGCCTGAAGGCTAGGGGAGCCCTAGCCTTAGCCTAGGGGAGCCCCAGCCTGAGACCTAGGGGTGCCCTAGCCTGAAGGCTAGGGGAGCCCTAGCCTTAGCCTAGGGGAGCCCTAGCCTAAAGCCTAGGGGTGCCCTAGCCTGAAGGCTAGGGGAGCCCTAGCCTTAGCCTAGGGGAGCCCTAGCCTAACGCCTAGGGGTGCCCTAGCCTGAAGGCTAGGGGAGCCCTAGCCTTAGCCTAGGGGAGCCCTAGCCTAAAGCCTAGGGGTGCCCTAGCCTGAAGGCTAGGGGAGCCCTAGCCTTAGCCTAGGGGAGCCCTAGCCTAAAGCCTAGGGGTGCCCTAGCCTGAAGGCTAGGGGAGCCCTAGCCTTAGCCTAGGGGAGCCCTAGCCTAAAGCCTAGGGGTGCCCTAGCCTGAAGGCTAGGGGAGCCCTAGCCTTAGCCTAGGGGAGCCCTAGCCTAAAGCCTAGGGGAGCCCTAGCCTGAAGGCTAGGGGAGCCCTAGCCTTAGCCCAGGGGAGCCTGAAGCCTAGGGGAGCCCTAGCCTGAAGGCTAGGGGAGCCCTAGCCTTAGCCCAGGGGAGCCTGAAGCCTAGGGGTGCCCTAGCCTGAAGGCTAGGGGAGCCCTAGCCTTAGCCCAGGGGAGCCTGAAGCCCAGGGGTGCCCTAGCCTGAGGGCTAGGGGAGCCCTAGCCTTAGCCCAGGGGAGCCTGAAGCCTAGGGGTGCCCTAGCCTGAAGGCTAGGGGAGCCCTAGCCTTAGCCCAGGGGAGCCCTAGCCTGAAGCCTAGGGGTGCCCTAGCCTGAAGGCTAGGGGAGCCCTAGCCTTAGCCTAGGGGAGCCCCAGCCTGAAGCCTAGGGGTGCCCTAGCCTGAAGGCTAGGGGAGCCCTAGCCTTAGCCTAGGGGAGCCCCAGCCTGAAGCCTAGGGGTGCCCTAGCCTGAAGGCTAGGGGAGCCCTAGCCTTAGCCTAGGGGAGCCCCAGCCTGAAGCCTAGGGGTGCCCTAGCCTGAAGGCTAGGGGAGCCCAAGCCTTAGCCTAGGGGAGCCCCAGCCTGAAGCCTAGGGGTGCCCTAGCCTGAAGGCTAGGGGAGCCCTAGCCTTAGCCTAGGGGAGCCCCAGCCTGAAGCCTAGGGGTGCCCTAGCCTGAAGGCTAGGGGAGCCCTAGCCTTAGCCTAGGGGAGCCCCAGCCTGAAGCCTAGGGGTGCCCTAGCCTGAAGGCTAGGGGAGCCCTAGCCTTAGCCTAGGGGAGCCCCAGCCTGAAGCCTAGGGGTGCCCTAGCCTGAAGGCTAGGGGAGCCCTAGCCTTAGCCTAGGGGAGCCCCAGCCTGAAGCCTAGGGGTGCCCTAGCCTGAAGGCTAGGGGAGCCCTAGCCTTAGCCTAGGGGAGCCCCAGCCTGAAGCCTAGGGGTGCCCTAGCCTGAAGGCTAGGGGAGCCCTAGCCTTAGCCTAGGGGAGCCCCAGCCTGAAGCCTAGGGGTGCCCTAGCCTGAAGGCTAGGGGAGCCCTAGCCTTAGCCTAGGGGAGCCCCAACCTGAAGCCTAGGGGTGCCCTAGCCTGAAGGCTAGGGGAGCCCTAGCCTTAGCCTAGGGGAGCCCCAGCCTGAAGCCTAGGGGTGCCCTAGCCTGAAGGCTAGGGGAGCCCTAGCCTTAGCCTAGGGGAGCCCCAGCCTGAAGCCTAGGGGTGCCCTAGCCTGAAGGCTAGGGGAGCCCTAGCCGTAGCCTAGGGGAGCCCCAGCCTGAAGCCTAGGGGTGCCCTAGCCTGAAGGCTAGGGGAGCCCTAGCCTTAGCCTAGGGGAGCCCCAGCCTGAAGCCTAGGGGTGCCTTAGCCTGAAGGCTAGCGGAGCCCTAGCCTTAGCCTAGGGGAGCCCCAGCCTGAAGCCTAGGGGTGCCCTAGCCTGAAGGCTAGGGGAGCCCTAGCCTTAGCCTAGGGGAGCCCCAGCCTGAAGCCTAGGGTTGCCCTAGCCTGAAGGCTAGGGGAGCCCTAGCCTTAGCCTAGGGGAGCCCCAGCCTGAAGCCTAGGGGTGCCCTAGCCTGAAGGCTAGGGGAGCCCTAGCCTTAGCCTAGGGGAGCCCCAGCCTGAAGCCTAGGGGTGCCCTAGCCTGAAGGCTAGGGGAGCCCTAGCCTTAGCCTAGGGGAGCCCCAGCCTGAAGCCTAGGGGAGCCCTAGCCTGAAGGCTAGGGGAGCCCTAGCCTTAGCCTAGGGGAGCCCCAGCCTGAAGCCTAGGGGAGCCCTAGCCTGAAGGCTAGGGGAGCCCTAGCCTTAGCCTAGGGGAGCCCCAGCCTGAAGCCTAGGGGAGCCCTAGCCTGAAGGCTAGGGGAGCCCTAGCCTTAGCCTAGGGGAGCCCCAGCCTGAAGCCTAGGGGAGCCCTAGCCTGAAGGCTAGGGGAGCCCTAGCCTTAGCCTAGGGGAGCCCCAGCCTGAAGCCTAGGGGAGCCCTAGCCTGAAGGCTAGGGGAGCCCTAGCCTTAGCCTAGGGGAGCCCCAGCCTGAAGCCTAGGGGAGCCCTAGCCTGAAGGCTAGGGGAGCCCTAGCCTTAGCCTAGGGGAGCCCCAGCCTGAAGCCTAGGGGAGCCCTAGCCTGAAGGCTAGGGGAGCCCTAGCCTTAGCCTAGGGGAGCCCCAGCCTGAAGCCTAGGGGAGCCCTAGCCTGAAGGCTAGGGGAGCCCTAGCCTTAGCCTAGGGGAGCCCCAGCCTGAAGCCTAGGGGAGCCCTAGCCTGAAGGCTAGGGGAGCCCTAGCCTTAGCCTAGGGGAGCCCCAGCCTGAAGCCTAGGGGAGCCCTAGCCTGAAGGCTAGGGGAGCCCTAGCCTTAGCCTAGGGGAGCCCCAGCCTGAAGCCTAGGGGAGCCCTAGCCTGAAGGCTAGGGGAGCCCTAGCCTTAGCCTAGGGGAGCCCCAGCCTGAAGCCTAGGGGAGCCCCAGCCTGAAGCCTAGGGGAGCCCTAGCCTGAAGGCTAGGGGAGCCCTAGCCTTAGCCTAGGGGAGCCCCAGCCTGAAGCCTAGGGGAGCCCTAGCCTGAAGGCTAGGGGAGCCCTAGCCTTAGCCTAGGGGAGCCCCAGCCTGAAGCCTAGGGGAGCCCTAGCCTGAAGGCTAGGGGAGCCCTAGCCTTAGCCTAGGGGAGCCCCAGCCTGAAGCCTAGGGGAGCCCTAGCCTGAAGGCTAGGGGAGCCCTAGCCTTAGCCTAGGGGAGCCCCAGCCTGAAGCCTAGGGGAGCCCTAGCCTGAAGGCTAGGGGAGCCCTAGCCTTAGCCTAGGGGAGCCCCAGCCTGAAGCCTAGGGGAGCCCTAGCCTGAAGGCTAGGGGAGCCCTAGCCTTAGCCTAGGGGAGCCCCAGCCTGAAGCCTAGGGGAGCCCTAGCCTGAAGGCTAGGGGAGCCCTAGCCTTAGCCTAGGGGAGCCCCAGCCTGAAGCCTAGGGGAGCCCTAGCCTGAAGGCTAGGGGAGCCCTAGCCTTAGCCTAGGGGAGCCCCAGCCTGAAGCCTAGGGGAGCCCTAGCCTGAAGGCTAGGGGAGCCCTAGCCTTAGCCTAGGGGAGCCCCAGCCTGAAGCCTAGGGGAGCCCTAGCCTGAAGGCTAGGGGAGCCCTAGCCTTAGCCTAGGGGAGCCCCAGCCTGAAGCCTAGGGGAGCCCTAGCCTGAAGGCTAGGGGAGCCCTAGCCTTAGCCTAGGGGAGCCTGAAGCCTAGGGGAGCCCTAGCCTGAAGGCTAGGGGAGCCCTAGCCTTAGCCTAGGGGAGCCTGAAGCCTAGGGGAGCCCTAGCCTTAGCCTAGGGGAGCCTGAAGCCTAGGGGTGCCCTAGCCTGAAGGCTAGGGGAGCCCTAGCCTTAGCCTAGGGGAGCCTGAAGCCTAGGGGTGCCCTAGCCTGAAGGCTAGGGGAGCCCTAGCCTTAGCCTAGGGGAGCCCTAGCCTGAAGCCTAGGGGTGCCCTAGCCTGAAGGCTAGGGGAGCCCTAGCCTTAGCCTAGGGGAGCCCTAGCCTGAGGCCTTGGGGTGCCCTAGCCTGAAGGCTAGGGGAGCCCTAGCCTTAGCCTAGGGGAGCCCTAGCCTGAGACCTAGGGGTGCCCTAGCCTGAAGGCTAGGGGAGCCCTAGCCTTAGCCTAGGGGAACCCTAGCCTGAAGCCTAGGGGTGCCCTAGCCTGAAGGCTAGGGGAGCCCTAGCCTTAGCCTAGGGGAGCCCTAGCCTGAAGCCTAGGGGTGCCCTAGCCTGAAGGCTAGGGGAGCCCTAGCCTTAGCCTAGGGGAGCCCTAGCCTAAAGCCTAGGGGTGCCCTAGCCTGAAGGCTAGGGGAGCCCTAGCCTTAGCCTAGGGGAGCCCTAGCCTAAAGCCTAGGGGTGCCCTAGCCTGAAGGCTAGGGGAGCCCTAGCCTTAGCCTAGGGGAGCCCTAGCCTAAAGCCTAGGGGTGCCCTAGCCTGAAGGCTAGGGGAGCCCTAGCCTTAGCCTAGGGGAGCCCTAGCCTAAAGCCTAGGGGTGCCCTAGCCTGAAGGCTAGGGGAGCCCTAGCCTTAGCCTAGGGGAGCCCTAGCCTAAAGCCTAGGGGTGCCCTAGCCTGAAGGCTAGGGGAGCCCTAGCCTTAGCCTAGGGGAGAACTAGCCTAAAGCCTAGGGGAGCCCTAGCCTGAAGGCTAGGGGAGCCCTAGCCTTAGCCCAGGGGAGCCTGAAGCCTAGGGGAGCCCTAGCCTGAAGGCTAGGGGAGCCCTAGCCTTAGCCCAGGGGAGCCTGAAGCCTAGGGGTGCCCTAGCCTGAAGGCTAGGGGAGCCCTAGCCTTAGCCCAGGGGAGCCTGAAGCCCAGGGGTGCCCTAGCCTGAGGGCTAGGGGAGCCCTAGCCTTAGCCCAGGGGAGCCTGAAGCCTAGGGGTGCCCTAGCCTGAAGGCTAGGGGAGCCCTAGCCTTAGCCCAGGGGAGCCCTAGCCTGAAGCCTAGGGGTGCCCTAGCCTGAAGGCTAGGGGAGCCCTAGCCTTAGCCCAGGGGAGCCCTAGCCTGAAGCCTAGGGGTGCCCTAGCCTGAAGGCTAGGGGAGCCCTAGCCTTAGCCCAGGGGAGCCCTAGCCTGAAGCCTAGGGGTGCCCTAGCCTGAAGGCTAGGGGAGCCCTAGCCTTAGCCCAGGGGAGCCCTAGCCTGAAGCCTAGGGGTGCCCTAGCCTGAAGGCTAGGGGAGCCCTAGCCTTAGCCCAGGGAAGCCCTAGCCTGAAGCCTAGGGGTGCCCTAGCCTGAAGGCTAGGGGAGCCCTAGCCTTAGCCCAGGGGAGCCCTAGCCTGAAGCCTAGGGGTGCCCTAGCCTGAAGGCTAGGGGAGCCCTAGCCTTAGCCCAGGGGAGCCCTAGCCTGAAGCCTAGGGGTGCCCTAGCCTGAAGGCTAGGGGAGCCGTAGCCTTAGCCTAGGGGAGCCCCAGCCTGAAGCCTAGGGGTGCCCTAGCCTGAAGGCTAGGGGAGCCGTAGCCTTAGCCTAGGGGAGCCCCAGCCTGAAGCCTAGGGGTGCCCTAGCCTGAAGGCTAGGGGAGCCCTAGCCTTAGCCTAGGGGAGCCCCAGCCTGAAGCCTAGGGGTGCCCTAGCCTGAAGGCTAGGGGAGCCCTAGCCTTAGCCTAGGGGAGCCCCAGCCTGAAGCCTAGGGGTGCCCTAGCCTGAAGGCTAGGGGAGCCCTAGCCTTAGCCTAGGGGAGCCCCAGCCTGAAGCCTAGGGGTGCCCTAGCCTGAAGGCTAGGGGAGCCCTAGCCTTAGCCTAGGGGAGCCCCAGCCTGAAGCCTAGGGGTGCCCTAGCCTGAAGGCTAGGGGAGCCCTAGCCTTAGCCTAGGGGAGCCCCAGCCTGAAGCCTAGGGGTGCCCTAGCCTGAAGGCTAGGGGAGCCCTAGCCTTAGCCTAGGGGAGCCCCAGCCTGAAGCCTAGGGGTGCCCTAGCCTGAAGGCTAGGGGAGCCCTAGCCTTAGCCTAGGGGAGCCCCAGCCTGAAGCCTAGGGGTGCCCTAGCCTGAAGGCTAGGGGAGCCCTAGCCTTAGCCTAGGGGGCCCCAGACTGAAGCCTAGGGGTGCCCTAGCCTGAAGGCTAGGGGAGCCCTAGCCTTAGCCTAGGGGAGCCCCAGCCTGAAGCCTAGGGGTGCCCTAGCCTGAAGGCTAGGGGAGACCTAGCCTTAGCCTAGGGGAGCCCCAGCCTGAAGCCTAGGGGTGCCCTAGCCTGAAGGCTAGGGGAGACCTAGCCTTAGCCTAGGGGAGCCCCAGCCTGAAGCCTAGGGGAGCCCTAGCCTGAAGGCTAGGGGAGCCCTAGCCTTAGCCTAGGGGAGCCCCAGCCTGAAGCCTAGGGGAGCCCTAGCCTGAAGGCTAGGGGAGCCCTAGCCTTAGCCTAGGGGAGCCCCAGCCTGAAGCCTAGGGGAGCCCTAGCCTGAAGGCTAGGGGAGCCCTAGCCTTAGCCTAGGGGAGCCCCAGCCTGAAGCCTAGGGGAGCCCTAGCCTGAAGGCTAGGGGAGCCCTAGCCTTAGCCTAGGGGAGCCCCAGCCTGAAGCCTAGGGGAGCCCTAGCCTGAAGGCTAGGGGAGCCCTAGCCTTAGCCTAGGGGAGCCCCAGCCTGAAGCCTAGGGGAGCCCTAGCCTGAAGGCTAGGGGAGCCCTAGCCTTAGCCTAGGGGAGCCCCAGCCTGAAGCCTAGGGGAGCCCTAGCCTGAAGGCTAGGGGAGCCCTAGCCTTAGCCTAGGGGAGCCCCAGCCTGAAGCCTAGGGGAGCCCTAGCCTGAAGGCTAGGGGAGCCCTAGCCTTAGCCTAGGGGAGCCCCAGCCTGAAGCCTAGGGGAGCCCTAGCCTGAAGGCTAGGGGAGCCCTAGCCTTAGCCTAGGGGAGCCCCAGCCTGAAGCCTAGGGGAGCCCTAGCCTGAAGGCTAGGGGAGCCCTAGCCTTAGCCTAGGGGAGCCCCAGCCTGAAGCCTAGGGGAGCCCTAGCCTGAAGGCTAGGGAGCCCTAGCCTTAGCCTAGGGGAGCCCCAGCCTGAAGCCTAGGGGAGCCCTAGCCTGAAGGCTAGGGGAGCCCTAGTTTAGCCTAGGGGAGCCCCAGCCTGAAGCCTAGGGGAGCCCTAGCCTGAAGGCTAGGGGAGCCCTAGCCTTAGCCTAGGGGAGCCCCAGCCTGAAGCCTAGGGGAGCCCTAGCCTGAAGGCTAAGGGAGCCCTAGCCTTAGCCTAGGGGAGCCCCAGCCTGAAGCCTAGGGAGCCCTAGCCTGAAGGCTAGGGGAGCCCTAGCCTTAGCCTAGGGGAGCCCCAGCCTGAAGCCTAGGGGAGCCCTAGCCTGAAGGCTAGGGGAGCCCTAGCCTTAGCCTAGGGGAGCCTGAAGCCTAGGGGAGCCCTAGCCTGAAGGCTAGGGGAGCCCTAGCCTTAGCCTAGGGGAGCCTGAAGCCTAGGGGAGCCCTAGCCTGAAGGCTAGGGGAGCCCTAGCCTTAGCCTAGGGGAGCCTGAAGCCTAGGGGAGCCCTAGCCTGAAGGCTAGGGGAGCCCTAGCCTTAGCCTAGGGGAGCCTGAAGCCTAGGGGTGCCCTAGCCTGAAGGCTAGGGGAGCCCTAGCCTTAGCCTAGGGGAGCCCTAGCCTGAGGCCTTGGGGTGCCCTAGCCTGAAGGCTAGGGGAGCCCTAGCCTTAGCCTAGGGGAGCCCTAGCCTAAAGCCTAGGGGTGCCCTAGCCTGAAGGCTAGGGGAGCCCTAGCCTTAGCCTAGGGGAGCCCTAGCCTGAGGCCTTGGGGTGCCCTAGCCTGAAGGCTAGGGGAGCCCTAGCCTTAGCCTAGGGGAGCCCTAGCCTGAGACCTAGGGGTGCCCTAGCCTGAAGGCTAGGGGAGCCCTAGCCTTAGCCTAGGGGAGCCCTAGCCTGAAGCCTAGGGGTGCCCTAGCCTGAAGGCTAGGGGAGCCCTAGCCTTAGCCTAGGGGAGCCCTAGCCTGAAGCCTAGGGGTGCCCTAGCCTGAAGGCTAGGGGAGCCCTAGCCTTAGCCTAGGGGAGCCCTAGCCTAAAGCCTAGGGGTGACCTAGCCTGAAGGCTAGGGGAGCCCTAGCCTTAGCCTAGGGGAGCCCTAGCCTAAAGCCTAGGGGTGCCCTAGCCTGAAGGCTAGGGGAGCCCTAGCCTTAGCCTAGGGGAGCCCTAGCCTAAAGCCTAGGGGTGCCCTAGCCTGAAGGCTAGGGGAGCCCTAGCCTTAGCCTAGGGGAGCCCTAGCCTAAAGCCTAGGGGTGCCCTAGCCTGAAGGCTAGGGGAGCCCTAGCCTTAGCCTAGGGGAGCCCTAGCCTAAAGCCTAGGGGTGCCCTAGCCTGAAGGCTAGGGGAGCCCTAGCCTTAGCCTAGGGGAGCCCTAGCCTGAGGCCTTGGGGTGCCCTAGCCTGAAGGCTAGGGGAGCCCTAGCCTTAGCCTAGGGGAGCCCTAGCCTGAGACCTAGGGGTGCCCTAGCCTGAAGGCTAGGGGAGCCCTAGCCTTAGCCTAGGGGAGCCCTAGCCTGAAGCCTAGGGGTGCCCTAGCCTGAAGGCTAGGGGAGCCCTAGCCTTAGCCTAGGGGAGCCCTAGCCTGAAGCCTAGGGGTGCCCTAGCCTGAAGGCTAGGGGAGCCCTAGCCTTAGCCTAGGGGAGCCCTAGCCTAAAGCCTAGGGGTGACCTAGCCTGAAGGCTAGGGGAGCCCTAGCCTTAGCCTAGGGGAGCCCTAGCCTAAAGCCTAGGGGTGCCCTAGCCTGAAGGCTAGGGGAGCCCTAGCCTTAGCCTAGGGGAGCCCTAGCCTAAAGCCTAGGGGTGCCCTAGCCTGAAGGCTAGGGGAGCCCTAGCCTTAGCCTAGGGGAGCCCTAGCCTAAAGCCTAGGGGTGCCCTAGCCTGAAGGCTAGGGGAGCCCTAGCCTTAGCCTAGGGGAGCCCTAGCCTAAAGCCTAGGGGTGCCCTAGCCTGAAGGCTAGGGGAGCCCTAGCCTTAGCCTAGGGGAGCCCTAGCCTAAAGCCTAGGGGAGCCCTAGCCTGAAGGCTAGGGGAGCCCTAGCCTTAGCCCAGGGGAGCCTGAAGCCTAGGGGAGCCCTAGCCTGAAGGCTAGGGGAGCCCTAGCCTTAGCCCAGGGGAGCCTGAAGCCTAGGGGTGCCCTAGCCTGAGGGCTAGGGGAGCCCAGCCTTAGCCCAGGGGAGCCTGAAGCCCAGGGGTGCCCTAGCCTGAGGGCTAGGGGAGCCCTAGCCTTAGCCCAGGGGAGCCTGAAGCCTAGGGGTGCCCTAGCCTGAAGGCTAGGGGATCCCTAGCCTTAGCCCAGGGGAGCCCTAGCCTGAAGCCTAGGGGTGCCCTAGCCTGAAGGCTAGGGGAGCCCTAGCCTTAGCCCAGGGGAGCCCTAGCCTGAAGCCTAGGGGTGCCCTAGCCTGAAGGCTAGGGGAGCCCTAGCCTTAGCCCAGGGGAGCCCTAGCCTGAAGCCTAGGGGTGCCCTAGCCTGAAGGCTAGGGGAGCCCTAGCCTTAGCCCAGGGGAGCCCTAGCCTGAAGCCTAGGGGTGCCCTAGCCTGAAGGCTAGGGGAGCCCTAGCCTTAGCCCAGGGGAGCCCTAGCCTGAAGCCTAGGGGTGCCCTAGCCTGAAGGCTAGGGGAGCCCTAGCCTTAGCCCAGGGGAGCCCTAGCCTGAAGCCTAGGGGTGCCCTAGCCTGAAGGCTAGGGGAGCCCTAGCCTTAGCCCAGGGGAGCCCTAGCCTGAAGCCTAGGGGTGCCCTAGCCTGAAGGCTAGGGGAGCCCTAGCCTTAGCCCAGGGGAGCCCTTGCCTGAAGCCTAGGGGTGCCCTAGCCTGAAGGCTAGGGGAGCCCTAGCCTTAGCCCAGGGGAGCCCTAGCCTGAAGCCTAGGGGTGCCCTAGCCTGAAGGCTAGGGGAGCCCTAGCCTTAGCCCAGGGGAGCCCTAGCCTGAAGCCTAGGGGTGCCCTAGCCTGAAGGCTAGGGGAGCCCTAGCCTTAGCCCAGGGGAGCCCTAGCCTGAAGCCTAGGGGTGCCCTAGCCTGAAGGCTAGGGGAGCCCTAGCCTTAGCCCAGGGGAGCCCTAGCCTGAAGCCTAGGGGTGCCCTAGCCTGAAGGCTAGGGGAGCCCTAGCCTTAGCCCAGGGGAGCCCTAGCCTGAAGCCTAGGGGTGCCCTAGCCTGAAGGCTAGGGGAGCCCTAGCCTTAGCCCAGGGGAGCCCTAGCCTGAAGCCTAGGGTTGCCCTAGCCTGAAGGCTAGGGGAGCCCTAGCCTTAGCCCAGGGGAGCCCTAGCCTGAAGCCTAGGGGTGCCCTAGCCTGAAGGCTAGGGGAGCCCTAGCCTTAGCCTAGGGGAGCCCTAGCCTGAAGCCTAGGGGTGCCCTAGCCTGAAGGCTAGGGGAGCCCTAGCCTTAGCCTAGGGGAGCCCTAGCCTGAAGCCTAGGGGTGCCCTAGCCTGAAGGCTAGGGGAGCCCTAGCCTTAGCCTAGGGGAGCCCTAGCCTGAAGCCTAGGGGTGCCCTAGCCTGAAGGCTAGGGGAGCCCTAGCCTTAGCCTAGGGGAGCCCTAGCCTGAAGCCTAGGGGTGCCCTAGCCTGAAGGCTAGGGGAGCCCTAGCCTTAGCCTAGGGGAGCCCTAGCCTGAAGCCTAGGGGTGCCCTAGCCTGAAGGCTAGGGGAGCCCTAGCCTTAGCCTAGGGGAGCCCTAGACTGAAGCCTAGGGGTGCCCTAGCCTGAAGCCTAGGGGAGCCCTAGCCTTAGCCTAGGGGAGCCCTAGCCTGAAGCCTAGGGGTGCCCTAGCCTGAAGCCTAGGGGAGCCCTAGCCTGAAGGCTAGGGGAGCCCTAGCCTGAAGCCTAGGGGAGCCCTAGCCTGAAGCCTAGGGGTGCCCTAGCCTGAAGGCTAGGGGAGCCCTAGCCTGAAGCCTAGGGGAGCCCTAGCCTGAAGCCTAGGGGTGCCCTAGCCTTAGCCTAGGGGAGCCCTAGCCTGAAGCCTAGGGGAGCCCTAGCCTGAAGCCTAGGGGTGCCCTAGCCTGAAGGCTAGGGGAGCCCTAGCCTGAAGCCTAGGGGAGCCCTAGCCTGAAGCCTAGGGGTGCCCTAGCCTGAAGGCTAGGGGAGCCCTAGCCTGAAGCCTAGGGGAGCCCTAGCCTGAAGCCTAGGGGTGCCCTAGCCTGAAGGCTAGGGGAGCCCTAGCCTGAAGCCTAGGGGAGCCCTAGCCTGAAGCCTAGGGGTGCCCTAGCCTGAAGGCTAGGGGAGCCCTAGCCTGAAGCCTAGGGGAGCCCTAGCCTGAAGCCTAGGGGTGCCCTAGCCTGAAGGCTAGGGGAGCCCTAGCCTGAAGCCTAGGGGAGCCCTAGCCTGAAGCCTAGGGGTGCCCTAGCCTGAAGGCTAGGGGAGCCCTAGCCTGAAGCCTAGGGGAGCCCTAGCCTGAAGCCTAGGGGTGCCCTAGCCTGAAGGCTAGGGGAGCCCTAGCCTGAAGCCTAGGGGAGCCCTAGCCTGAAGCCTAGGGGTGCCCTAGCCTGAAGGCTAGGGGAGCCCTAGCCTGAAGCCTAGGGGAGCCCTAGCCTGAAGCCTAGGGGTGCCCTAGCCTGAAGGCTAGGGGAGCCCTAGCCTGAAGCCTAGGGGAGCCCTAGCCTGAAGCCTAGGGGTGCCCTAGCCTGAAGGCTAGGGGAGCCCTAGCCTGAAGGCTAGGGGAGCCCAAGCCTGAAGCCTAGGGGTGCCCTAGCCTGAAGGCTAGGGGAGCCCTAGCCTGAAGCCTAGGGAGCCGAAGCCTGAAGCCTAGGGGTGCCCTAGCCTGAAGGCTAGGGGAGCCCTAGCCTGAAGCCTAGGGGAGCCCAAGCCTGAAGCCTAGGGGTGCCCTAGCCTGAAGGCTAGGGGAGCCCTAGCCTGAAGCCTAGGGGAGCTCTAGCCTGAAGCCTAGGGGTGCCCTAGCCTGAAGGCTAGGGGAGCCCTAGCCTGAAGCCTAGGGGAGCCCTAGCCTGAAGCCTAGGGGTGCCCTAGCCTGAAGGCTAGGGGAGCCCTAGCCTGAAGCCTAGGGGAGCCCTAGCCTGAAGCCTAGGGGTGCCCTAGCCTGAAGGCTAGGGGAGCCCTAGCCTGAAGCCTAGGGGAGCCCTAGCCTGAAGCTTAGGGTTGCCCTAGCCTGAAGGCTAGGGGAGCCCTAGCCTGAAGCCTAGGGGAGCCCTAGCCTGAAGCCTAGGGGTGCCCTAGCCTGAAGGCTAGGGGAGCCCTAGCCTGAAGCCAAGGGGTGCCCTAGCCTGAAGGCTAGGGGAGCCCTAGCCTGAAGCCTAGGGGAGCCCTAGCCTGAAGCCTAGGGGTGCCCTAGCCTGAAGGCTAGGGGAGCCCTAGCCTGAAGCCTAGGGGAGCCCTAGCCTGAAGCCTAGGGGTGCCCTAGCCTGAAGGCTAGGGGAGCCCTAGCCTGAAGCCTAGGGGAGCCCTAGCCTGAAGCCTAGGGGTGCCCTAGCCTGAAGGCTAGGGGAGCCCTAGCCTGAAGCCTAGGGGAGCCCTAGCCTGAAGCCTAGGGGTGCCCTAGCTTGAAGGCTAGGGGAGCCCTAGCCTGAAGCCTAGGGGAGCCCTAGCCTGAAGCCTAGGGGTGCCCTAGCCTGAAGGCTAGGGGAGCCCTAGCCTGAAGCCTAGGGGAGCCCTAGCCTGAAGCCTAGGGGTGCCCTAGCCTGAAGGCTAGGGGAGCCCTAGCCTGAAGCCTAGGGGAGCCCGAGCCTGAAGCCTAGGGGTGCCCTAGCCTGAAGGCTAGGGGAGCCCTAGCCTGAAGCCTAGGGGCGCCCGAGCCTTAAGCCTAGGGGTGCCCTAGCCTGAAGGCTAGGGGAGCCCTAGCCTGAAGCCTAGGGGCGCCCGAGCCGGAAGCCTAGGGGTGCCCTAGCCTGAAGGCTAGTGGAGCCCTAGCCTGAAGCCTAGGGGAGCCCGAGCAGGAAGCCTAGGGGTGCCCTAGCCTGAAGGCTAGGGGAGCCCTAGCCTGAAGCCTAGGGGAGCCCGAGCCGGAAGCCTAGGGGTGCCCTAGCCTGAAGGCTAGGGGAGCCCTAGCCTGAAGCCTAGGGGAGCCCGAGCCGGAAGCCTAGGGGTGCCCTTGCCTGAAGGCTAGGGGAGCCCTAGCCTGAAGCCTAGGGGAGCCCGAGCCGGAAGCCTAGGGGTGCCCTAGCCTGAAGGCTAGGGGAGCCCTAGCCTGAAGCCTAGGGGAGCCCGAGCCGGAAGCCTAGGGGTGCCCTAGCCTGAAGGCTAGGGGAGCCCTAGCCTGAAGCCTAGGGGAGCCCGAGCCGGAAGCCTAGGGGTGCCCTAGCCTGAAGGCTAGGGGAGCCCTAGCCTTAGCCTAGGGGAGCCCTAGACTGAAGCCTAGGGGTGCCCTAGCCTGAAGCCTAGGGGAGCCCTAGCCTTAGCCTAGGGGAGCCCTAGCCTGAAGCCTAGGGGTGCCCTAGCCTGAAGCCTAGGGGAGCCCTAGCCTGAAGGCTAGGGGAGCCCTAGCCTGAAGCCTAGGGGAGCCCTAGCCTGAAGCCTAGGGGTGCCCTAGCCTGAAGGCTAGGGGAGCCCTAGCCTGAAGCCTAGGGGAGCCCTAGCCTGAAGCCTAGGGGTGCCCTAGCCTTAGCCTAGGGGAGCCCTAGCCTGAAGCCTAGGGGAGCCCTAGCCTGAAGCCTAGGGGTGCCCTAGCCTGAAGGCTAGGGGAGCCCTAGCCTGAAGCCTAGGGGAGCCCTAGCCTGAAGCCTAGGGGTGCCCTAGCCTGAAGGCTAGGGGAGCCCTAGCCTGAAGCCTAGGGGAGCCCTAGCCTGAAGCCTAGGGGTGCCCTAGCCTGAAGGCTAGGGGAGCCCTAGCCTGAAGCCTAGGGGAGCCCTAGCCTGAAGCCTAGGGGTGCCCTAGCCTGAAGGCTAGGGGAGCCCTAGCCTGAAGCCTAGGGGAGCCCTAGCCTGAAGCCTAGGGGTGCCCTAGCCTGAAGGCTAGGGGAGCCCTAGCCTGAAGCCTAGGGGAGCCCTAGCCTGAAGCCTAGGGGTGCCCTAGCCTGAAGGCTAGGGGAGCCCTAGCCTGAAGCCTAGGGGAGCCCTAGCCTGAAGCCTAGGGGTGCCCTAGCCTGAAGGCTAGGGGAGCCCTAGCCTGAAGCCTAGGGGAGCCCTAGCCTGAAGCCTAGGGGTGCCCTAGCCTGAAGGCTAGGGGAGCCCTAGCCTGAAGCCTAGGGGAGCCCTAGCCTGAAGCCTAGGGGTGCCCTAGCCTGAAGGCTAGGGGAGCCCTAGCCTGAAGCCTAGGGGAGCCCTAGCCTGAAGCCTAGGGGTGCCCTAGCCTGAAGGCTAGGGGAGCCCTAGCCTGAAGGCTAGGGGAGCCCAAGCCTGAAGCCTAGGGGTGCCCTAGCCTGAAGGCTAGGGGAGCCCTAGCCTGAAGCCTAGGGAGCCCAAGCCTGAAGCCTAGGGGTGCCCTAGCCTGAAGGCTAGGGGAGCCCTAGCCTGAAGCCTAGGGGAGCCCAAGCCTGAAGCCTAGGGGTGCCCTAGCCTGAAGGCTAGGGGAGCCCTAGCCTGAAGCCTAGGGGAGCTCTAGCCTGAAGCCTAGGGGTGCCCTAGCCTGAAGGCTAGGGGAGCCCTAGCCTGAAGCCTAGGGGAGCCCTAGCCTGAAGCCTAGGGGTGCCCTAGCCTGAAGGCTAGGGGAGCCCTTGCCTGAAGCCTAGGGGAGCCCTAGCCTGAAGCCTAGGGGTGCCCTAGCCTGAAGGCTAGGGGAGCCCTAGCCTGAAGCCTAGGGGAGCCCTAGCCTGAAGCTTAGGGTTGCCCTAGCCTGAAGGCTAGGGGAGCCCTAGCCTGAAGCCTAGGGGAGCCCTAGCCTGAAGCCTAGGGGTGCCCTAGCCTGAAGGCTAGGGGAGCCCTAGCCTGAAGCCTAGGGGAGCCCTAGCCTGAAGCCTAGGGGTGCCCTAGCCTGAAGGCTAGGGGAGCCCTAGCCTGAAGCCTAGGGGAGCCCTAGCCTGAAGCCTAGGGGTGCCCTAGCCTGAAGGCTAGGGGAGCCCTAGCCTGAAGCCTAGGGGAGCCCTAGCCTGAAGCCTAGGGGTGCCCTAGCCTGAAGGCTAGGGGAGCCCTAGCCTGAAGCCTAGGGGAGCCCTAGCCTGAAGCCTAGGGGTGCCCTAGCTTGAAGGCTAGGGGAGCCCTAGCCTGAAGCCTAGGGGAGCCCTAGCCTGAAGCCTAGGGGTGCCCTAGCCTGAAGGCTAGGGGAGCCCTAGCCTGAAGCCTAGGGGAGCCCTAGCCTGAAGCCTAGGGGTGCCCTAGCCTGAAGGCTAGGGGAGCCCTAGCCTGAAGCCTAGGGGAGCCCGAGCCTGAAGCCTAGGGGTGCCCTAGCCTGAAGGCTAGGGGAGCCCTAGCCTGAAGCCTAGGGGCGCCCGAGCCTTAAGCCTAGGGGTGCCCTAGCCTGAAGGCTAGGGGAGCCCTAGCCTGAAGCCTAGGGCGCCCGAGCCGGAAGCCTAGGGGTGCCCTAGCCTGAAGGCTAGTGGAGCCCTAGCCTGAAGCCTAGGGGAGCCCGAGCCGGAAGCCTAGGGGTGCCCTAGCCTGAAGGCTAGGGGAGCCCTAGCCTGAAGCCTAGGGGAGCCCGAGCCGGAAGCCTAGGGGTGCCCTAGCCTGAAGGCTAGGGGAGCCCTAGCCTGAAGCCTAGGGGAGCCCGAGCCGGAAGCCTAGGGGTGCCCTTGCCTGAAGGCTAGGGGAGCCCTAGCCTGAAGCCTAGGGGAGCCCGAGCCGGAAGCCTAGGGGTGCCCTAGCCTGAAGGCTAGGGGAGCCCTAGCCTGAAGCCTAGGGGAGCCCGAGCCGGAAGCCTAGGGGTGCCCTAGCCTGAAGGCTAGGGGAGCCCTAGCCTGAAGCCTAGGGGAGCCCGAGCCGGAAGCCTAGGGGTGCCCTAGCCTGAAGGCTAGGGGAGCCCTAGCCTGAAGCCTAGGGGAGCCCGAGCCTGAAGCCTAGGGGTGCCCTAGCCTGAAGGCTAGGGGAGCCCTAGCATGAAGCCTAGGGGAGCCCGAGCCTGAAGCCTAGGGGTGCCCTAGCCTGAAGGCTAGGGGAGCCCTAGCCTGAAGCCTAGGGGAGCCCGAGCCTGAAGCCTAGGGGTGCCCTAGCCTGAAGGCTAGGGGAGCCCTAGCCTGAAGCCTAGGGAGCCCGAGCCTGAAGCCTAGGGGTGCCCTAGCCTGAAGGCTAGGGGAGCCCGAGCCTGAAGCCTAGGGGAGCCCGAGCCTGAAGCCTAGGGGTGCCCTAGCCTGAAGGCTAGGGGAGCCCGAGCCTGAAGCCTACGGGAGCCCGAGCCTGAAGCCTAGGGGTGCCCTAGCCTGAAGGCTAGGGGAGCCCGAGCCTGAAGCCTAGGGGAGCCCGAGCCTGAAGCCTAGGGGTGCCCTAGCCTGAAGGCTAGGGGAGCCCGAGCCTGAAGCCTAGGGGAGCCCTAGCCTGAAGCCTAGGGGTGCCCTAGCCTGAAGGCTAGGGGAGCCCGAGCCTGAAGCCTAGGGGAGCCCTAGCCTGAAGCCTAGGGGTGCCCTAGCCTGAAGGCTAGGGGAGCCCGAGCCTGAAGCCTAGGGGAGCCCTAGCCTGAAGCCTAGGGGTGCCCTAGCCTGAAGGCTAGGGGAGCCCGAGCCTGAAGCCTAGGGGAGCCCTAGCCTGAAGCCTAGGGGTGCCCTAGCCTGAAGGCTAGGGGAGCCCGAGCCTGAAGCCTAGGGAGCCCTAGCCTGAAGCCTAGGGGTGCCCTAGCCTGAAGGCTAGGGGAGCCCGAGCCTGAAGCCTAGGGGAGCCCTAGCCTGAAGCCTAGGGGTGCCCTAGCCTGAAGGCTAGGGGAGCCCGAGCCTGAAGCCTAGGGGAGCCCTAGCCAGAAGCCTAGGGGTGCCCTAGCCTGAAGGCTAGGGGAGCCCGAGCCTGAAGCCTAGGGGAGCCCTAGCCTGAAGCCTAGGGGTGCCCTAGCCTGAAGGCTAGGGGAGCCCGAGCCTGAAGCCTAGGGGAGCCCTAGCCTGAAGCCTAGGGGTGCCCTAGCCTGAAGGCTAGGGGAGCCCGAGCCTGAAGCCTAGGGGAGCCCTAGCCTGAAGCCTAGGGGTGCCCTAGCCTGAAGGCTAGGGGAGCCCGAGCCTGAAGCCTAGGGGAGCCCTAGCCTGAAGCCTAGGGGTGCCCTAGCCTGAAGGCTAGGGGAGCCCGAGCCTGAAGCCTAGGGGAGCCCTAGCCTGAAGCCTAGGGGTGCCCTAGCCTGAAGGCTAGGGGAGCCCGAGCCTGAAGCCTAGGGGAGCCCTAGCCTGAAGCCTAGGGGTGCCCTAGCCTGAAGGCTAGGGGAGCCCGAGCCTGAAGCCTAGGGGAGCCCTAGCCTGAAGCCTAGGGGTGCCCTAGCCTGAAGGCTAGGGGAGCCCGAGCCTGAAGCCTAGGGGAGCCCTAGCCTGAAGCCTAGGGGTGCCCTAGCCTGAAGGCTAGGGGAGCCCGAGCCTGAAGCCTAGGGGAGCCCTAGCCTGAAGCCTAGGGGTGCCCTAGCCTGAAGGCTAGGGGAGCCCGAGCCTGAAGCCTAGGGGAGCCCTAGCCTGAAGCCTAGGGGTGCCCTAGCCTGAAGGCTAGGGGAGCCCGAGCCTGAAGCCTAGGGGAGCCCTAGCCTGAAGCCAAGGGGTGCCCTAGCCTGAAGGCTAGGGGAGCCCGAGACTGAAGCCTAGGGGAGCCCTAGCCTGAAGCCTAGGGGTGCCCTAGCCTGAAGGCTAGGGGAGCCCGAGCCTGAAGCCTAGGGGAGCCCTAGCCTGAAGCCTAGGGGTGCCCTAGCCTGAAGGCTAGGGGAGCCCGAGCCTGAAGCCTAGGGGAGCCCTAGCCTGAAGCCTAGGGGAGCCCTAGCCTTAGCCTAGGGGAGCCCTAGGCTGAAGCCTAGGGGTGCCCTAGCCTGAAGCCTAGGGGAGCCCTAGCCTGAAGGCTAGGGGAGCCCTAGCCTGAAGCCTAGGGGAGCCCTAGCCTGAAGCCTAGGGGTGCCCTAGCCTGAAGGCTAGGGGAGCCCTAGCCTGAAGCCTAGGGGAGCCCTAGCCTGAAGCCTAGGGGTGCCCTAGCCTGAAGGCTAGGGGAGCCCTAGCCTGAAGCCTAGGGGAGCCCTAGCCTGAAGCCTAGGGGTGCCCTAGCCTGAAGGCTAGGAGAGCCCTAGCCTGAAGCCTAGGGGAGCCCTAGCCTGAAGCCTAGGGGTGCCCTAGCCTGAAGGCTAGGGGAGCCCTAGCCTGAAGCCTAGGGGAGCCCTAGCCTGAAGCCTAGGGGTGCCCTAGCCTGAAGGCTAGGGGAGCCCTAGCCTGAAGCCTAGGGGAGCCCAAGCCTGAAGCCTAGGGGTGCCCTAGCCTGAAGGCTAGGGGAGCCCTAGCCTGAAGCCTAGGGGAGCCCTAGCCTGAAGCCTAGGGGTGCCCTAGCCTGAAGGCTAGGGGAGCCCTAGCCTGAAGCCTAGGGGAGCCCAAGCCTGAAGCCTAGGGGTGCCCTAGCCTGAAGGCTAGGGGAGCCCTAGCCTGAAGCCTAGGGGAGCCCAAGCCTGAAGCCTAGGGGTGCCCTAGCCTGAAGGCTAGGGGAGCCCTAGCCTGAAGCCTAGGGGAGCCCAAGCCTGAAGCCTAGGGGTGCCCTAGCCTGAAGGCTAGGGGAGCCCTAGCCTGAAGCCTAGGGGAGCTCTAGCCTGAAGCCTAGGGGTACCCTAGCCTGAAGGCTAGGGGAGCCCTAGCCTGAAGCCTAGGGGAGCCCTAGCCTGAAGCCTAGGGGTGCCCTAGCCTGAAGGCTAGGGGAGCCCTAGCCTGAAGCCTAGGGGAGCCCTAGCCTGAAGCCTAGGGGTGCCCTAGCCTGAAGGCTAGGGGAGCCCTAGCCTGAAGCCTAGGGGAGCCCTAGCCTGAAGCCTAGGGGTGCCCTAGCCTGAAGGCTAGGGGAGCCCTAGCCTGAAGCCTAGGGGAGCCCTAGCCTGAAGCCTAGGGGTGCCCTAGCCTGAAGGCTAGGGGAGCCCTAGCCTGAAGCCTAGGGGAGCCCTAGCCTGAAGCCTAGGGGTGCCCTAGCCTGAAGGCTAGGGGAGCCCTAGCCTGAAGCCTAGGGGAGCCCTAGCCTGAAGCCTAGGGGTACCCTAGCCTGAAGGCTAGGGGAGCCCTAGCCTGAAGCCTAGGGGAGCCCTAGCCTGAAGCCTAGGGGTGCCCTAGCCTGAAGGCTAGGGGAGCCCTAGCCTGAAGCCTAGGGGAGCCCTAGCCTGAAGCCTAGGGGTGCCCTAGCCTGAAGGCTAGGGGAGCCCTAGCCTGAAGCCTCGGGGAGCCCTAGCCTGAAGCCTAGGGGTGCCCTAGCCTGAAGGCTAGGGGAGCCCTAGCCTGAAACCTAGGGGAGCCCTAGCCTGAAGCCTAGGGGTGCCCTAGCCTGAAGGCTAGGGGAGCCCTAGCCTGAAGCCTAGGGGAGCCCGAGCCTGAAGCCTAGGGGTGCCCTAGCCTGAAGGCTAGGGGAGCCCTAGCCTGAAGCCTAGGGGAGCCCGAGCCTGAAGCCTAGGGGTGCCCTAGCCTGAAAGCTAGGGGAGCCCTAGCCTGAAGCCTAGGGGAGCCCGAGCCGGAAGCCTAGGGGTGCCCTAGCCTGAAGGCTAGGGGAGCCCTAGCCTGAAGCCTAGGGGAGACCGAGCCGGAAGCCTAGGGGTGCCCTAGCCTGAAGGCTAGGGGAGCCCTAGCCTGAAGCCTAGGGGAGCCCGAGCCGGAAGCCTAGGGGTGCCCTAGCCTGAAGGCTAGGGGAGCCCTAGCCTGAAGCCTAGGGGAGCCCGAGCCGGAAGCCTAGGGGTGCCCTAGCCTGAAGGCTAGGGGAGCCCTAGCCTGAAGGCTAGGGGAGCCCGAGCCGGAAGCCTAGGGGTGCCCTAGCCTGAAGGCTAGGGGAGCCCTAGCCTGAAGGCTAGGGGAGCCCGAGCCTGAAGCCTAGGGGTGCCCTAGCCTGAAGGCTAGGGGAGCCCTAGCCTGAAGCCTAGGGGAGCCCGAGCCTGAAGCCTAGGGGTGCCCTAGCCTGAAGGCTAGGGGAGCCCTAGCCTGAAGCCTAGGGGAGCCCGAGCCTGAAGCCTAGGGGTGCCCTAGCCTGAAGGCTAGGGGAGCCCTAGACTGAAGCCTAGGGGAGCCCGAGCCTGAAGCCTAGGGGTGCCCTAGCCTGAAGGCTAGGGTAGCCCGAGCCTGAAGCCTAGGGGAGCCCGAGCCTGAAGCCTAGGGGTGCCCTAGCCTGAAGGCTAGGGGAGCCCGAGCCTGAAGCCTAGGGGAGCCCGAGCCTGAAGCCTAGGGGTGCCCTAGCCTGAAGGCTAGGGGAGCCCGAGCCTGAAGCCTAGGGGAGCCCGAGCCTGAAGCCTAGGGGTGCCCTAGCCTGAAGGCTAGGGGAGCCCGAGCCTGAAGCCTAGGGGAGCCCGAGCCTGAAGCCTAGGGGTGCCCTAGCCTGAAGGCTAGGGGAGCCCGAGCCTGAAGCCTAGGGGAGCCCTAGCCTGAAGCCTAGGGGTGCCCTAGCCTGAAGGCTAGGGGAGCCCGAGCCTGAAGCCTAGGGGAGCCCTAGCCTGAAGCCTAGGGGTGCCCTAGCCTGAAGGCTAGGGGAGCCCGAGCCTGAAGCCTAGGGGAGCCCTAGCCTGAAGCCTAGGGGTGCCCTAGCCTGAAGGCTAGGGGAGCCCTAGCCTGAAGCCTAGGGGAGCCCTAGCCTGAAGCCTAGGGGTGCCCTAGCCTGAAGGCTAGGGGAGCCCGAGCCTGAAGCCTAGGGGAGCCCTAGCCTGAAGCCTAGGGGTGCCCTAGCCTGAAGGCTAGGGGAGCCCGAGCCTGAAGCCTAGGGGAGCCCTAGCCTGAAGCCTAGGGGTGCCCTAGCCTGAAGGCTAGGGGAGCCCGAGCCTGAAGCCTAGGGGAGCCCTAGCCTGAAGCCTAGGGGTGCCCTACCCTGAAGGCTAGGGGAGCCCGAGCCTGAAGCCTAGGGGAGCCCTAGCCTGAAGCCTAGGGGTGCCCTAGCCTGAAGGCTAGGGGAGCCCGAGCCTGAAGCCTAGGGGAGCCCTAGCCTGAAGCCTAGGGGTGCCCTAGCCTGAAGGCTAGGGAGCCCGAGCCTGAAGCCTAGGGGAGCCCTAGCCTGAAGCCTAGGGGTGCCCTAGCCTGAAGGCTAGGGGAGCCCGAGCCTGAAGCCTAGGGGAGCCCTAGCCTGAAGCCTAGGGGTGCCCTAGCCTGAAGGCTAGGGGAGCCCGAGCCTGAAGCCTAGGGGAGCCCGAGCCTGAAGCCTAGGGGAGCCCTAGCCTGAAGCCTAGGGGTGCCCTAGCCTGAAGGCTAGGGGAGCCCGAGCCTGAAGCCTAGGGGAGCCCTAGCCTGAAGCCTAGGGGTGCCCTAGCCTGAAGGCTAGGGGAGCCCGAGCCTGAAGCCTAGGGGAGCCCTAGCCTGAAGCCTAGGGGTGCCCTAGCCTGAAGGCTAGGGGAGCCCGAGCCTGAAGCCTAGGGGAGCCCTAGCCTGAAGCCTAGGGGTGCCCTAGCCTGAAGGCTAGGGGAGCCCGAGCCTGAAGCCTAGGGGAGCCCTAGCCTGAAGCCTAGGGGTGCCCTAGCCTGAAGGCTAGGGGAGCCCGAGCCTGAAGCCTAGGGGAGCCCTAGCCTGAAGCCTAGGGGTGCCCTAGCCTGAAGGCTAGGGGAGCCCGAGCCTGAAGCCTAGGGGAGCCCTAGCCTGAAGCCTAGGGGTGCCCTAGCCTGAAGGCTAGGGGAGCCCGAGCCTGAAGCCTAGGGGAGCCCTAGCCTGAAGCCTAGGGGTGCCCTAGCCTGAAGGCTAGGGGAGCCCGAGCCTGAAGCCTAGGGGAGCCCTAGCCTGAAGCCTAGGGGTGCCCTAGCCTGAAGGCTAGGGGAGCCCGAGCCTGAAGCCTAGGGGAGCCCTAGCCTGAAGCCTAGGGGTGCCCTAGCCTGAAGGCTAGGGGAGCCCGAGCCTGAAGCCTAGGGGAGCCCTAGCCTGAAGCCTAGGGGTGCCCTAGCCTGAAGGCTAGGGGAGCCCGAGCCTGAAGCCTAGGGGAGCCCTAGCCTGAAGCCTAGGGGTGCCCTAGCCTGAAGGCTAGGGGAGCCCGAGCCTGAAGCCTAGGGGAACCCTAGCCTGAAGCCTAGGGGTGCCCTAGCCTGAAGGCTAGGGGAGCCCGAGCCTGAAGCCTAGGGGAGCCCTAGCCTGAAGCCTAGGGGTGCCCTAGCCTGAAGGCTAGGGGAGCCCGAGCCTGAAGCCTAGGGGAGCCCTAGCCTGAAGCCTAGGGGTGCCCTAGCCTGAAGGCTAGGGGAGCCCGAGCCTGAAGCCTAGGGGAGCCCTAGCCTGAAGCCTAGGGGTGCCCTAGCCTGAAGGCTAGGGGAGCCCGAGCCTGAAGCCTAGGGGAGCCCTAGCCTGATGCCTAGGGGTGCCCTAGCCTGAAGGCTAGGGGAGCCCGAGCCTGAAGCCTAGGGGAGCCCTAGCCTGAAGCCTAGGGGTGCCCTAGCCTGAAGGCTAGGGGAGCCCGAGCCTGAAGCCTAGGGGAGCCCTAGCCTGAAGCCTAGGGGTGCCCTAGCCTGAAGCCTAGGGGAGCCCGAGCCTGAAGCCTAGGGGAGCCCTAGCCTGAAGCCTAGGGGTGCCCTAGCCTGAAGCCTAGGGGAGCCCGAGCCTAAAGCCGAGGGGTGCCCTAGCCTGAAGGCTAGGGGAGCCCTAGCCTGAAGCCTAGGGGAGCCCGAACCTAAAGCCTAGGGGTGCCCTAGCCTGAAGGCTAGGGGAGCCCTAGCCATAGCCTAGGGGAGCCCGAGCCTAAAGCCTAGGGGTGCCCTAGCATGAAGGCTAGGGGAGCCCTAGCCTTAGCCTAGGGGAGCCCGAGCCTAAAGCCTAGGGGTGCCCTAGCCTGAAGGCTAGGGGAGCCCTAGCCGTAGCCTAGGGGAGCCCGAGCCTAAAGCCTAGGGGTGCCCTAGCCTGAAGGCTAGGGGAGCCCTAAACTGAAGCCTAGGGGAGCCCGAGCCTAAAGCCTAGGGGTGCCCTAGCCTGAAGGCTAGGGGAGCCCTAGCCTTAGCCTAGGGGAGCCCGAGCCTAAAGCCTAGGGGTGCCCTAGCCTGAAGGCTAGGGGAGCCCCAGCCGTAGCCTAGGGGAGCCCGAGCCTAAAGCCTAGGGGTGCCCTAGCCTGAAGGCTAGGGGAGCCCCAGCCGTAGCCTAGGGGAGCCCGAGCCTAAAGCCTAGGGGTGCCCTAGCCTGAAGGCTAGGGGAGCCCCAGCCGTAGCCTAGGGGAGCCCGAGCCTAAAGCCTAGGGGTGCCCTAGCCTGAAGGCTAGGGGAGCCCTAGCCGTAGCCTAGGGGAGCCCGAGCCTAAAGCCTAGGGGTGCCCTAGCCTGAAGGCTAGGGGAGCCCTAGCCGTAGCCTAGGGGAGCCCGAGCCTAAAGCCTAGGGGAGCCCTAGCCTGAAGCCTAGGGGTGCCCTAGCCTGAAGGCTAGGGGAGCCCGAGCCTGAAGCCTAGGGGAGCCCTAGCCTGAAGCCAAGGGGTGCCCTAGCCTGAAGGCTAGGGGAGCCCGAGCCTGAAGCCTAGGGGAGCCCTAGCTGAAGCCTAGGGGTGCCCTAGCCTGAAGGCTAGGGGAGCCCGAGCCTGAAGCCTAGGGGAGCCCTAGCCTGAAGCCTAGGGGTGCCCTAGCCTGAAGGCTAGGGGAGCCCGAGCCTGAAGCCTAGGGGAGCCCTAGCCTGAAGCCTAGGGGAGCCCTAGCCTTAGCCTAGGGGAGCCCTAGCCTGAAGCCTAGGGGTGCCCTAGCCTGAAGCCTAGGGGAGCCCTAGCCTGAAGGCTAGGGGAGCCCTAGCCTGAAGCCTAGGGGAGCCCTAGCCTGAAGCCTAGGGGTGCCCTAGCCTGAAGCCTAGGGGTGCCCTAGCCTGAAGGCTAGGGGAGCCCTAGCCTGAAGCCTAGGGGAGCCCTAGCCTGAAGCCTAGGGGTGCCCTAGCCTGAAGGCTAGGGGAGCCCTAGCCTGAAGCCTAGGGGAGCCCTAGCCTGAAGCCTAGGGGTGCCCTAGCCTGAAGGCTAGGAGAGCCCTAGCCTGAAGCCTAGGGGAGCCCTAGCCTGAAGCCTAGGGGTGCCCTAGCCTGAAGGCTAGGGGAGCCCTAGCCTGAAGCCTAGGGGAGCCCTAGCCTGAAGCCTAGGGGTGCCCTAGCCTGAAGGCTAGGGGAGCCCTAGCCTGAAGCCTAGGGGAGCCCAAGCCTGAAGCCTAGGGGTGCCCTAGCCTGAAGCCTAGGGGTGCCCTAGCCTGAAGGCTAGGGGAGCCCTAGCCTGAAGCCTCGGGGAGCCCAAGCCTGAAGCCTAGGGGTGCCCTAGCCTGAAGGCTAGGGGAGCCCTAGCCTGAAGCCTAGGGGAGGCCAAGCCTGAAGCCTAGGGGTGCCCTAGCCTGAAGGCTAGGGGAGCCCTAGCCTGAAGCCTAGGGGAGCTCTAGCCTGAAGCCTAGGGGTGCCCTAGCCTGAAGGCTAGGGGAGCCCTAGCCTGAAGCCTAGGGGAGCCCTAGCCTGAAGCCTAGGGGTGCCCTAGCCTGAAGGCTAGGGGAGCCCTAGCCTGAAGCCTAGGGGAGCCCTAGCCTGAAGCCTAGGGGTGCCCTAGACTGAAGGCTAGGGGAGCCCTAGCCTGAAGCCTAGGGGAGCCCTTCCTGAAGCCTAGGGGTGCCCTAGCCTGAAGGCTAGGGGAGCCCTAGCCTGAAGCCTAGGGGAGCCCTAGCCTGAAGCCTAGGGGTGCCCTAGCCTGAAGGCTAGGGGAGCCCTAGCCTGAAGCCTAGGGGAGCCCTAGCCTGAAGCCTAGGGGTGCCCTAGCCTGAAGGCTAGGGGAGCCCTAGCCTGAAGCCTAGGGGAGCCCTAGTCTGAAGCCTAGGGGTGCCCTAGCCTGAAGGCTAGGGGAGCCCTAGCCTGAAGCCTAGGGGAGCCCTAGCCTGAAGCCTAGGGGAGCCCTAGCCTGAAGGCTAGGGGAGCCCTAGCCTGAAGCCTAGGGGAGCCCGAGCCGGAAGCCTAGGGGTGCCCTAGCCTGAAGGCTAGGGGAGCCCTAGCCTGAAGCCTAGGGGAGACCGAGCCGGAAGCCTAGGGGTGCCCTAGCCTGAAGGCTAGGGGAGCCCTAGCCTGAAGCCTAGGGGAGCCCGAGCCGGAAGCCTAGGGGTGCCCTAGCCTGAAGGCTAGGGGAGCCCTAGCCTGAAGCCTAGGGGAGCCCGAGCCGGAAGCCTAGGGGTGCCCTAGCCTGAAGGCTAGGGGAGCCCTAGCCTGAAGGCTAGGGGAGCCCGAGCCGGAAGCCTAGGGGTGCCCGAGCCTGAAGGCTAGGGGAGCCCTAGCCTGAAGGCTAGGGGAGCCCGAGCCTGAAGCCTAGGGGTGCCCTAGCCTGAAGGCTAGGGGAGCCCTAGCCTGAAGCCTAGGGGAGCCCGAGCCTGAAGCCTAGGGGTGCCCTAGCCTGAAGGCTAGGGGAGCCCTAGCCTGAAGCCTAGGGGAGCCCGAGCCTGAAGCCTAGGGGTGCCCTAGCCTGAAGGCTAGGGGAGCCCTAGCCTGAAGCCTAGGGGAGCCCGAGCCTGAAGCCTAGGGGTGCCCTAGCCTGAAGGCTAGGGTAGCCCGAGCCTGAAGCCTAGGGGAGCCCGAGCCTGAAGCCTAGGGGTGCCCTAGCCTGAAGGCTAGGGGAGCCCGAGCCTGAAGCCTAGGGGAGCCCGAGCCTGAAGCCTAGGGGTGCCCTAGCCTGAAGGCTAGGGGAGCCCGAGCCTGAAGCCTAGGGGAGCCCGAGCCTGAAGCCTAGGGGTGCCCTAGCCTGAAGGCTAGGGGAGCCCGAGCCTGAAGCCTAGGGGAGCCCGAGCCTGAAGCCTAGGGGTGCCCTAGCCTGAAGGCTAGGGGAGCCCGAGCCTGAAGCCTAGGGGAGCCCTAGCCTGAAGCCTAGGGGTGCCCTAGCCTGAAGGCTAGGGGAGCCCGAGCCTGAAGCCTAGGGGAGCCCTAGCCTGAAGCCTAGGGGTGCCCCAGCCTGAAGGCTAGGGGAGCCCGAGCCTGAAGCCTAGGGGAGCCCTAGCCTGAAGCCTAGGGGTGCCCTAGCCTGAAGGCTAGGGGAGCCCGAGCCTGAAGCCTAGGGGAGCCCTAGCCTGAAGACTAGGGGTGCCCTAGCCTGAAGGCTAGGGGAGCCCGAGCCTGAAGCCTAGGGGAGCCCTAGCCTGAAGCCTAGGGGTGCCCTAGCCTGAAGGCTAGGGGAGCCCGAGCCTGAAGCCTAGGGGAGCCCTAGCCTGAAGCCTAGGGGTGCCCTAGCCTGAAGGCTAGGGGAGCCCGAGCCTGAAGCCTAGGGGAGCCCTAGCCTGAAGCCTAGGGGTGCCCTAGCCTGAAGGCTAGGGAGCCCGAGCCTGAAGCCTAGGGGAGCCCTAGCCTGAAGCCTAGGGGTGCCCTAGCCTGAAGGCTAGGGGAGCCCGAGCCTGAAGCCTAGGGGAGCCCTAGCCTGAAGCCTAGGGGTGCCCTAGCCTGAAGGCTAGGGGAGCCCGAGCCTGAAGCCTAGGGGAGCCCTAGCCTGAAGCCTAGGGGTGCCCTAGCCTGAAGGCTAGAGGAGCCCGAGCCTGAAGCCTAGGGGAGCCCTAGCCTGAAGCCTAGGGGTGCCCTAGCCTGAAGGCTAGGGGAGCCCGAGCCTGAAGCCTAGGGGAGCCCTAGCCTGAAGCCTATGGGTGCCCTAGCCTGAAGGCTAGGGGAGCCCGAGCCTGAAGCCTAGGGGAGCCCTAGCCTGAAGCCTAGGGGTGCCCTAGCCTGAAGGCTAGGGGAGCCCGAGCCTGAAGCCTAGGGGAGCCCTAGCCTGAAGCCTAGGGGTGCCTGAGCCTGAAGGCTAGGGGAGCCCGAGCCTGAAGCCTAGGGGAGCCCTAGCCTGAAGCCTAGGGGTGCCCTAGCCTGAAGGCTAGGGGAGCCCGAGCCTGAAGCCTAGGGGAGCCCTAGCCTGAAGCCTAGGGGTGCCCTAGCCTGAAGGCTAGGGGAGCCCGAGCCTGAAGCCTAGGGGAGCCCTAGCCTGAAGCCTAGGGGTGCCCTAGCCTGAAGGCTAGGGGAGCCCGAGCCTGAAGCCTAGGGGAGCCCTAGCCTGAAGCCTAGGGGTGCCCTAGCCTGAAGGCTAGGGGAGCCCGAGCCTGAAGCCTAGGCGAGCCCTAGCCTGAAGCCTAGGGGTGCCCTAGCCTGAAGGCTAGGGGAGCCCGAGCCTGAAGCCTAGGGGAGCCCTAGCCTGAAGCCTAGGGGTGCCCTAGCCTGAAGGCTAGGGGAGCCCGAGCCTGAAGCCTAGGGGAGCCCTAGCCTGAAGCCTAGGGTTGCCCTAGCCTGAAGGCTAGGGGAGCCCGAGCCTGAAGCCTAGGGGAGCCCTAGCCTGAAGCCTAGGGGTGCCCTAGCCTGAAGGCTAGGGGAGCCTGAGCCTGAAACCTAGGGGAGCCCTAGCCTGAAGCCTAGGGGTGCCCTAGCCTGAAGGCTAGGGGAGCCCGAGCCTGAAGCCTAGGGGAGCCCTAGCCTGAAGCCTAGGGGTGCCCTAGCCTGAAGGCTAGGGGAGCCCGAGCCTGAAGCCTAGGGGAGCCCTAGCCTGAAGCCTAGGGGTGCCCTAGCCTGAAGGCTAGGGGAGCCCGAGCCTGAAGCCTAGGGGAGCCCTAGCCTGAAGCCTAGGGGTGCGCTAGCCTGAAGGCTAGGGGAGCCCGAGCCTGAAGCCTAGGGGAGCCCTAGCCTGATGCCTAGGTGTGCCCTAGCCTGAAGGCTAGGGGAGCCCGAGCCTGAAGCCTAGGGGAGCCCTAGCCTGAAGCCTAGGGGTGCCCTAGCCTGAAGGCTAGGGGAGCCCGAGCCTGAAGCCTACGGGAGCCCTAGCCTGAAGCCTAGGGGTGCCCTAGCCTGAAGCCTAGGGGAGCCCGAGCCTGAAGCCTAAGGGAGCCCTAGCCTGAAGCCTAGGGGTGCCCTAGCCTGAAGCCTAGGGGAGCCCGAGCCTAAAGCCTAGGGGTGCCCTAGCCTGAAGGCTAGGGGAGCCCTAGCCTGAAGCCTAGGGGAGCCCGAGCCTAAAGCCTAGGGGTGCCCTAGCCTGAAGGCTAGGGGAGCCCTAGCCATAGCCTAGGGGAGCCCGAGCCTAAAGCCTAGGGGTGCCCTAGCATGAAGGCTAGGGGAGCCCTAGCCTTAGCCTAGGGGAGCCCGAGCCTAAAGCCTAGGGGTGCCCTAGCCTGAAGGCTAGGGGAGCCCTAGCCGTAGCCTAGGGGAGCCCGAGCCTAAAGCCTAGGGGTGCCCTAGCCTGAAGGCTAGGGGAGCCCTAAACTGAAGCCTAGGGGAGCCCGAGCCTAAAGCCTAGGGGTGCCCTAGCCTGAAGGCTAGGGGAGCCCTAGCCTTAGCCTAGGGGAGCCCGAGCCTAAAGCCTAGGGGTGCCCTAGCCTGAAGGCTAGGGGAGCCCCAGCCGTAGCCTAGGGGAGCCCGAGCCTAAAGCCTAGGGGTGCCCTAGCCTGAAGGCTAGGGGAGCCCCAGCCGTAGCCTAGGGGAGCCCGAGCCTAAAGCCTAGGGGTGCCCTAGCCTGAAGGCTAGGGGAGCCCCAGCCGTAGCCTAGGGGAGCCCGAGCCTAAAGCCTAGGGGTGCCCTAGCCTGAAGGCTAGGGGAGCCCCAGCCGTAGCCTAGGGGAGCTCGAGCCTAAAGCCTAGGGGTGCCCTAGCCTGAAGGCTAGGGGAGCCCTAGCCGTAGCCTAGGGGAGCCCGAGCCTAAAGCCTAGGGGTGCCCTAGCCTGAAGGCTAGGGGAGCCCTAGCCGTAGCCTAGGGGAGCCCGAGCCTAAAGCCTAGGGGTGCCCTAGCCTGAAGGCTAGGGGAGCCTAGCCGTAGCCTAGGGGAGCCCGAGCCTAAAGCCTAGGGGTGCCCTAGCCTGAAGGCTAGGGGAGCCCTAGCCGTAGCCTAGGGGAGCCCGAGCCTAAAGCCTAGGGGTGCCCTAGCCTGAAGGCTAGGGGAGCCCTAGCCGTAGCCTAGGGGAGCCCGAGCCTAAAGCCTAGGGGTGCCCTAGCCTGAAGGCTAGGGGAGCCCTAGCCGTAGCCTAGGGGAGCCCGAGCCTAAAGCCTAGGGGTGCCCTAGCCTGAAGGCTAGGGGAGCCCTAGCCGTAGCCTAGGGGAGCCCGAGCCTAAAGCCTAGGGGTGCCCTAGCCTGAAGGCTAGGGGAGCCCTAGCCGTAGCCTAGGGGAGCCCGAGCCTAAAGCCTAGGGGTGCCCTAGCCTGAAGGCTAGGGGAGCCCTAGCCGTAGCCTAGGGGAGCCCGAGCCTAAAGCCTAAGGGTGCCCTAGCCTGAAGGCTAGGGGAGCCCTAGCCGTAGCCTAGGGGAGCCGGAGCCTAAAGCCTAGGGGTGCCCTAGCCTGAAGGCTAGGGGAGCCCTAGCCGTAGCCTAGGGGAGCCCGAGCCTAAAGCCTAGGGGTGCCCTAGCCTGAAGGCTAGGGGAGCCCTAGCCGTAGCCTAGGGGAGCCCGAGTCTAAAGCCTAGGGGTGCCCTAGCCTGAAGGCTAGGGGAGCCCTAGCCGTAGCCTAGGGGAGCCCGGGCCTAAAGCCTAGGGGTGCCCTAGCCTGAAGGCTAGGGGAGCCCTAGCCGTAGCCTAGGGGAGCCCGGGCCTAAAGCCTAGGGGTGCCCTAGCCTGAAGTCTAGGGGAGCCCTAGCCGTAGCCTAGGGGAGCCCGGGCCTAAAGCCTAGGGGTGCCCTAGCCTGAAGGCTAGGGGAGCCCTAGCCGTAGCCTAGGGGAGCCCGGGCCTAAAGCCTAGGGGTGCCCTAGCCTGAAGGCTAGGGGAGCCCTAGCCGTAGCCTAGGGGAGCCCGGGCCTAAAGCCTAGGGGTGCCCTAGCCTGAAGGCTAGGGGAGCCCTAGCCGTAGCCTAGGGGAGCCCGGGCCTAAAGCCTAGGGGTGCCCTAGCCTGAAGGCTAGGGGAGCCCTAGCCGTAGCCTAGGGGAGCCCGGGCCTAAAGCCTAGGGGTGCCCTAGCCTGAAGGCTAGGGGAGCCCTAGCCGTAGCCTAGGGGAGCCCGGGCCTAAAGCCTAGGGGTGCCCTAGCCTGAAGGCTAGGGGAGCCCTAGCCGTAGCCTAGGGGAGCCCGAGCCTAAAGCCTAGGGGTGCCCTAGCCTGAAGGCTAGGGGAGCCCTAGCCGTAGCCTAGGGGAGCCCGAGCCTAAAGCCTAGGGGTGCCCTAGCCTGAAGGCTAGGGGAGCCCTAGCCGTAGCCTAGGGGAGCCCGAGCCTAAAGCCTAGGGGTGCCCTAGCCTGAAGGCTAGGGGAGCCCTAGCCGTAGCCTAGGGGAGCCCGAGCCTAAAGCCTAGGGGTGCCCTAGCCTGAAGGCTAGGGGAGCCCTAGCCGTAGCCTAGGGGAGCCCGAGCCTAAAGCCTAGGGGTGCCCTAGCCTGAAGGCTAGGGGAGCCCTAGCCGTAGCCTAGGGGAGCCCGAGCCTAAAGCCTAGGGGTGCCCTAGCCTGAAGGCTAGGGGAGCCCTAGCCGTAGCCTAGGGGAGCCCGAGCCTAAAGCCTAGGGGGTGCCCTAGCCTGAAGGCTAGGGGAGCCCTAGCCGTAGCCTAGGGAGCCCGAGCCTAAAGCCTAGGGGTGCCCTAGCCTGAAGGCTAGGGGAGCCCTAGCCGTAGCCTAGGGGAGCCCGAGCCTAAAGCCTAGGGGTGCCCTAGCCTGAAGGCTAGGGGAGCCCTAGCCGTAGCCTAGGGGAGCCCGAGCCTAAAGCCTAGGGGTGCCCTAGCCTGAAGGCTAGGGGAGCCCTAGCCGTAGCCTAGGGGAGCCCGAGCCTAAAGCCTAGGGGTGCCCTAGCCTGAAGGCTAGGGGAGCCCTAGCCGTAGCCTAGGGGAGCCCGAGCCTAAAGCCTAGGGGTGCCCTAGCCTGAAGGCTAGGGGAGCCCTAGCCGTAGCCTAGGGGAGCCCGAGCCTAAAGCCTAGGGGTGCCCTAGCCTGAAGGCTAGGGGAGCCCTAGCCGTAGCCTAGGGGAGCCCGAGCCTAAAGCCTAGGGGTGCCCTAGCCTGAAGGCTAGGGGAGCCCTAGCCGTAGCCTAGGGGAGCCCGAGCCTAAAGCCTAGGGGTGCCCTAGCCTGAAGGCTAGGGGAGCCCTAGCCGTAGCCTAGGGGAGCCCGAGCCTAAAGCCTAGGGGTGCCCTAGCCTGAAGGCTAGGGGAGCCCTAGCCGTAGCCTAGGGGAGCCCGAGCCTAAAGCCTAGGGGTGCCCTAGCCTGAAGGCTAGGGGAGCCCTAGCCGTAGCCTAGGGGAGCCCGAGCCTAAAGCCTAGGGGTGCCCTAGCCTGAAGGCTAGGGGAGCCCTAGCCGTAGCCTAGGGGAGCCCGAGCCTAAAGCCTAGGGGTGCCCTAGCCTGAAGGCTAGGGGAGCCCTAGCCGTAGCCTAGGGGAGCCCGAGCCTAAAGCCTAGGGGTGCCCTAGCCTGAAGGCTAGGGGAGCCCTAGCCGTAGCCTAGGGGAGCCCGAGCCTAAAGCCTAGGGGTGCCCTAGCCTGAAGGCTAGGGGAGCCCTAGCCGTAGCCTAGGGGAGCCCGAGCCTAAAGCCTAGGGGTGCCCTAGCCTGAAGGCTAGGGGAGCCCTAGCCGTAGCCTAGGGGAGCCCGAGCCTAAAGCCTAGGGGTGCCCTAGCCTGAAGGCTAGGGGAGCCCTAGCCGTAGCCTAGGGGAGCCCGAGCCTAAAGCCTAGGGGTGCCCTAGCCTGAAGGCTAGGGGAGCCCTAGCCGTAGCCTAGGGGAGCCCGAGCCTAAAGCCTAGGGGTGCCCTAGCCTGAAGGCTAGGGGAGCCCTAGCCGTAGCCTAGGGGAGCCCGAGCCTAAAGCCTAGGGGTGCCCTAGCCTGAAGGCTAGGGGAGCCCTAGCCGTAGCCTAGGGGAGCCCGAGCCTAAAGCCTAGGGGTGCCCTAGCCTGAAGGCTAGGGGAGCCCTAGCCGTAGCCTAGGGGAGCCCGAGCCTAAAGCCTAGGGGTGCCCTAGCCTGAAGGCTAGGGGAGCCCTAGCCGTAGCCTAGGGGAGCCCGAGCCTAAAGCCTAGGGGTGCCCTAGCCTGAAGGCTAGGGGAGCCCTAGCCGTAGCCTAGGGGAGCCCGAGCCTAAAGCCTAGGGGTGCCCTAGCCTGAAGGCTAGGGGAGCCCTAGCCGTAGCCTAGGGGAGCCCGAGCCTAAAGCCTAGGGGTGCCCTAGCCTGAAGGCTAGGGGAGCCCTAGCCGTAGCCTAGGGGAGCCCGAGCCTAAAGCCTAGGGGTGCCCTAGCCTGAAGGCTAGGGGAGCCCTAGCCGTAGCCTAGGGGAGCCCGAGCCTAAAGCCTAGGGGTGCCCTAGCCTGAAGGCTAGGGGAGCCCTAGCCGTAGCCTAGGGGAGCCCGAGCCTAAAGCCTAGGGGTGCCCTAGCCTGAAGGCTAGGGGAGCCCTAGCCGTAGCCTAGGGGAGCCCGAGCCTAAAGCCTAGGGGTGCCCTAGCCTGAAGGCTAGGGGAGCCCTAGCCGTAGCCTAGGGGAGCCCGAGCCTAAAGCCTAGGGGTGCCCTAGCCTGAAGGCTAGGGGAGCCCTAGCCGTAGCCTAGGGGAGCCCGAGCCTAAAGCCTAGGGGTGCCCTAGCCTGAAGGCTAGGGGAGCCCTAGCCGTAGCCTAGGGGAGCCCGAGCCTAAAGCCTAGGGGTGCCCTAGCCTGAAGGCTAGGGGAGCCCTAGCCGTAGCCTAGGGGAGCCCGAGCCTAAAGCCTAGGGGTGCCCTAGCCTGAAGGCTAGGGGAGCCCTAGCCGTAGCCTAGGGGAGCCCGAGCCTAAAGCCTAGGGGTGCCCTAGCCTGAAGGCTAGGGGAGCCCTAGCCGTAGCCTAGGGGAGCCCGAGCCTAAAGCCTAGGGGTGCCCTAGCCTGAAGGCTAGGGGAGCCCTAGCCGTAGCCTAGGGGAGCCCGAGCCTAAAGCCTAGGGGTGCCCTAGCCTGAAGGCTAGGGGAGCCCTAGCCGTAGCCTAGGGGAGCCCGAGCCTAAAGCCTAGGGGTGCCCTAGCCTGAAGGCTAGGGGAGCCCTAGCCGTAGCCTAGGGGAGCCCGAGCCTAAAGCCTAGGGGTGCCCTAGCCTGAAGGCTAGGGGAGCCCTAGCCGTAGCCTAGGGGAGCCCGAGCCTAAAGCCTAGGGGTGCCCTAGCCTGAAGGCTAGGGGAGCCCTAGCCGTAGCCTAGGGGAGCCCGAGCCTAAAGCCTAGGGGTGCCCTAGCCTGAAGGCTAGGGGAGCCCTAGCCGTAGCCTAGGGGAGCCCGAGCCTAAAGCCTAGGGGTGCCCTAGCCTGAAGGCTAGGGGAGCCCTAGCCGTAGCCTAGGGGAGCCCGAGCCTAAAGCCTAGGGGTGCCCTAGCCTGAAGGCTAGGGGAGCCCTAGCCGTAGCCTAGGGGAGCCCGAGCCTAAAGCCTAGGGGTGCCCTAGCCTGAAGGCTAGGGGAGCCCTAGCCGTAGCCTAGGGGAGCCCGAGCCTAAAGCCTAGGGGTGCCCTAGCCTGAAGGCTAGGGGAGCCCTAGCCGTAGCCTAGGGGAGCCCGAGCCTAAAGCCTAGGGGTGCCCTAGCCTGAAGGCTAGGGGAGCCCTAGCCGTAGCCTAGGGGAGCCCGAGCCTAAAGCCTAGGGGTGCCCTAGCCTGAAGGCTAGGGGAGCCCTAGCCGTAGCCTAGGGGAGCCCGAGCCTAAAGCCTAGGGGTGCCCTAGCCTGAAGGCTAGGGGAGCCCTAGCCGTAGCCTAGGGGAGCCCGAGCCTAAAGCCTAGGGGTGCCCTAGCCTGAAGGCTAGGGGAGCCCTAGCCGTAGCCTAGGGGAGCCCGAGCCTAAAGCCTAGGGGTGCCCTAGCCTGAAGGCTAGGGGAGCCCTAGCCGTAGCCTAGGGGAGCCCGAGCCTAAAGCCTAGGGGTGCCCTAGCCTGAAGGCTAGGGGAGCCCTAGCCGTAGCCTAGGGGAGCCCGAGCCTAAAGCCTAGGGGTGCCCTAGCCTGAAGGCTAGGGGAGCCCTAGCCGTAGCCTAGGGGAGCCCGAGCCTAAAGCCTAGGGGTGCCCTAGCCTGAAGGCTAGGGGAGCCCTAGCCGTAGCCTAGGGGAGCCCGAGCCTAAAGCCTAGGGGTGCCCTAGCCTGGAGGCTAGGGGAGCCCTAGCCGTAGCCTAGGGGAGCCCGAGCCTAAAGCCTAGGGGTGCCCTAGCCTGAAGGCTAGGGGAGCCCTAGCCGTAGCCTAGGGGAGCCCGAGCCTAAAGCCTAGGGGTGCCCTAGCCTGAAGGCTAGGGGAGCCCTAGCCGTAGCCTAGGGGAGCCCGAGCCTAAAGCCTAGGGGTGCCCTAGCCTGAAGGCTAGGGGAGCCCTAGCCGTAGCCTAGGGGAGCCCGAGCCTAAAGCCTAGGGGTGCCCTAGCCTGAAGGCTAGGGGAGCCCTAGCCGTAGCCTAGGGGAGCCCGAGCCTAAAGCCTAGGGGTGCCCTAGCCTGAAGGCTAGGGGAGCCCTAGCCGTAGCCTAGGGGAGCCCGAGCCTAAAGCCTAGGGGTGCCTTAGCCTGAAGGCTAGGGGAGCCCTAGCCGTAGCCTAGGGGAGCCCGAGCCTAAAGCCTAGGGGTGCCCTAGCCTGAAGGCTAGGGGAGCCCTAGCCGTAGCCTAGGGGAGCCCGAGCCTAAAGCCTAGGGGTGCCCTAGCCTGAAGGCTAGGGGAGCCCTAGCCGTAGCCTAGGGGAGCCCGAGCCTAAAGCCTAGGGGTGCCCTAGCCTGAAGGCTAGGGGAGCCCTAGCCGTAGCCTAGGGGAGCCCGAGCCTAAAGCCTAGGGGTGCCCTAGCCTGAAGGCTAGGGGAGCCCTAGCCGTAGCCTAGGGGTGCCCGAGCCTAAAGCCTAGGGGTGCCCTAGCCTGAAGGCTAGGGGAGCCCTAGCCGTAGCCTAGGGGAGCCCGAGCCTAAAGCCTAGGGGTGCCCTAGCCTGAAGGCTAGGGGAGCCCTAGCCGTAGCCTAGGGGAGCCCGAGCCTAAAGCCTAGGGGTGCCCTAGCCTGAAGGCTAGGGGAGCCCTAGCCGTAGCCTAGGGGAGCCCGAGCCTAAAGCCTAGGGGTGCCCTAGCCTGAAGGCTAGGGGAGCCCTAGCCGTAGCCTAGGGGAGCCCGAGCCTAAAGCCTAGGGGTGCCCTAGCCTGAAGGCTAGGGGAGCCCTAGCCGTAGCCTAGGGGAGCCCGAGCCTAAAGCCTAGGGGTGCCCTAGCCTGAAGGCTAGGGGAGCCCTAGCCGTAGCCTAGGGGAGCCCGAGCCTAAAGCCTAGGGGTGCCCTAGCCTGAAGGCTAGGGGAGCCCTAGCCGTAGCCTAGGGGAGCCCGAGCCTAAAGCCTAGGGGTGCCCTAGCCTGAAGGCAAGGGGAGCCCTAGCCGTAGCCTAGGGGAGCCCGAGCCTAAAGCCTAGGGGTGCCCTAGCCTGAAGGCTAGGGGAGCCCTAGCCGTAGCCTAGGGGAGCCCGAGCCTAAAGCCTAGGGGTGCCCTAGCCTGAAGGCTAGGCGAGTCCTAGCCGTAGCCTAGGGGAGCCCGAGCCTAAAGCCTAGGGGTGCCCTAGCCTGAAGGCTAGGGGAGCCCTAGCCGTAGCCTAGGGGAGCCCGAGCCTAAAGCCTAGGGGTGCCCTAGCCTGAAGGCTAGGGGAGCCCTAGCCGTAGCCTAGGGGAGCCCGAGCCTAAAGCCTAGGGGTGCCCTAGCCTGAAGGCTAGGGGAGCCCTAGCCGTAGCCTAGGGGAGCCCGAGCCTAAAGCCTAGGGGTGCGCTAGCCTGAAGGCTAGGGGAGCCCTAGCCGTAGCCTAGGGGAGCCCGAGCCTAAAGCCTAGGGGTGCGCTAGCCTGAAGGCTAGGGGAGCCCTAGCCGTAGCCTAGGGGAGCCCGAGCCTAAAGCCTAGGGGTGCCCTAGCCGGAAGGCTAGGGGAGCCCTAGCCGTAGCCTAGGGGAGCCCGAGCCTAAAGCCTAGGGGTGCCCTAGCCTGAAGGCTAGGGGAGCCCTAGCCGTAGCCTAGGGGAGCCCGAGCCTAAAGCCTAGGGGTGCCCTAGCCTGAAGGCTAGGGGAGCCCTAGCCGTAGCCTAGGGGAGCCCGAGCCTAAAGCCTAGGGGTGCCCTAACATGAAGGCTAGGGGAGCCCTAGCCGTAGCCTAGGGGAGCCCGAGCCTAAAGCCTAGGGGTGCCCTAGCCTGAAGGCTAGGGGAGCCCTAGCCGTAGCCTAGGGGAGCCCGAGCCTAAAGCCTAGGGGTGCCCTAGCCTGAAGGCTAGGGGAGCCCTAGCCGTAGCCTAGGGGAGCCCGAGCCTAAAGCCTAGGGGTGCCCTAGCCTGAAGGCTAGGGGAGCCCTAGCCGTAGCCTAGGGGAGCCCAAAGCCTAGGGGTGCCCTAGCCTGAAGGCTAGGGGAGCCCTAGCCGTAGCCTAGGGGAGCCCAAAGCCTAGGGGTGCCCTAGCCTGAAGGCTAGGGGAGCCCTAGCCGTAGCCTAGGGGAGCCCAAAGCCTAGGGGTGCCCTAGCCTGAAGGCTAGGGGAGCCCTAGCCGTAGCCTAGGGGAGCCCAAAGCCTAGGGGTGCCCTAGCCTGAAGGCTAGGGGAGCCCTAGCCGTAGCCTAGGGGAGTCCAAAACCTAGGGGTGCCCTAGCCTGAAGGCTAGGGGAGCCGTAGCCTTAGCCTAGGGGAGCCCAAAGCCTAGGGGTGCCCTAGCCTGAAGGTTAGGGGAGCCCTAGCCTTAGCCTAGGGGAGCCCAAAGCCTAGGGGTGCCCTAGCCTGAAGGCTAGGGGAGCCCTAGCCTTAGCCTAGGGGAGCCCTAGCCTAAAGCCTAGGGGTGCCCTAGCCTGAAGGCTAGGGGAGCCCTAGCCTTAGCCTAGGGGAGCCTAAAGCCTAGGGGTGCCCTAGCCTGAAGGCTAGGGGAGCCCTAGCCTTAGCCTAGGGGAGCCCTAGCCTAAAGCCTAGGGGTGCCCTAGCCTGAAGGCTAGGGGAGCCCTAGCGTTAGCCTAGGGGAACCTAAAGCCTAGGGGTGCCCTAGCCTGAAGGCTAGGGGAGCCCTAGCCTTAGCCTAGGGGAGCCCTAGCCTTAGCCTAGGGGAGCCTAAAGCCTAGGGGTGCCCTAGCCTGAAGGCTAGGGGAGCCCTAGCCTTAGCCTAGGGGAGCCCTAGCCTAAAGCCTAGGGGTGCCCTAGCCTGAAGGCTAGGGGAGCCCTAGCCTTAGCCTAGGGGAGCCTAAAGCCTAGGGGTGCCCTAGCCTGAAGGCTAGGGGAGCCCTAGCCTTAGCCTAGGGGAGCCTAAAGCCTAGGGGTGCCCTAGCCTGAAGGCTAGGGGAGCCCTAGCCTTAGCCTAGGGGAGCCTAAAGCCTAGGGGTGCCCTAGCCTGAAGGCTAGGGGAGCCCTAGCCTTAGCCTAGGGGAGCCTAAAGCCTAGGGGTGCCCTAGCCTGAAGGCTAGGGGAGCCCTAGCCTTAGCCTTGGGGAGCCTAAAGCCTAGGGGTGCCCTAGCCTGAAGGCTAGGGGAGCCCTAGCCTTAGCCTAGGGGAGCCTAAAGCCTAGGGGTGCCCTAGCCTGAAGGCTAGGGGAGCCCTAGCCTTAGCCTAGGGGAGCCTAAAGCCTAGGGGTGCCCTAGCCTGAAGGCTAGGGGAGCCCTAGCCTTAGCCTAGGGGAGCCTAAAGCCTAGGGGTGCCCTAGCCTGAAGGCTAGGGGAGCCCTAGCCTTAGCCTAGGGGAGCCTAAAGCCTAGGGGTGCCCTAGCCTGAAGGCTAGGGGAGCCCTAGCCTTAGCCTAGGGGAGCCTAAAGCCTAGGGGTGCCCTAGCCTGAAGGCTAGGGGAGCCCTAGCCTTAGCCTAGGGGAGCCTAAAGCCTAGGGGTGCCCTAGCCTGAAGGCTAGGGGAGCCCTAGCCTTAGCCTAGGGGAGCCTAAAGCCTAGGGGTGCCCTAGCCTGAAGGCTAGGGGAGCCCTAGCCTTAGCCTAGGGGAGCCTAAAGCCTAGGGGTGCCCTAGCCTGAAGGCTAGGGGAGCCCTAGCCTTAGCCTAGGGGAGCCCTAGCCTAAAGCCTAGGGGTGCCCTAGCCTGAAGGCTAGGGGAGCCCTAGCCTTAGCCTAGGGGAGCCTAAAGCCTAGGGGTGCCCTAGCCTGAAGGCTAGGGGAGCCCTAGCCTTATCCTAGGGGAGCCCTAGCCTAAAGCCTAGGGGTGCCCTAGCCTGAAGGCTAGGGGAGCCCTAGCCTTAGCCTAGGGGAGCCTAAAGCCTAGGGGTGCCCTAGCCTGAAGGCTAGGGGAGCCCTAGCCTTAGCCTAGGGGAGCCCTAGCCTAAAGCCTAGTGGTGCCCTAGCCTGAAGGCTAGGGGAGCCCTAGCCTTAGCCTAGGGGAGCCTAAAGCCTAGGGGTGCCCTAGCCTGAAGGCTAGGGGAGCCCTAGCCTTAGCCTAGGGGAGCCCTAGCCTAAAGCCTAGGGGTGCCCTAGCCTGAAGGCTAGGGGAGCCCTAGCCTTAGCCTAGGGGAGCCTAAAGCCTAGGGGTGCCCTAGCCTGAAGGCTAGGGGAGCCCTAGCCTTAGCCTAGGGGAGCCCTAGCCTAAAGCCTAGGGGTGCCCTAGCCTGAAAGCTAGGGGAGCCCTAGCCTTAGCCTAGGGGAGCCTAAAGCCTAGGGGTGCCCTAGCCTGAAGGCTAGGGGAGCCCTAGCCTTAGCCTAGGGGAGCCCTAGCCTAAAGCCTAGGGGTGCCCTAGCCTGAAGGCTAGGGGAGCCCTAGCCTTAGCCTAGGGGAGCCTAAAGCCTAGGGGTGCCCTAGCCTGAAGGCTAGGGGAGCCCTAGCCTTAGCCTAGGGGAGCCCTAGCCTAAAGCCTAGGGGTGCCCTAGCCTGAAGGCTAGGGGAGCCCTAGCCTTAGCCTAGGGGAGCCTAAAGCCTAGGGGTGCCCTAGCCTGAAGGCTAGGGGAGCCCTAGCCTTAGCCTAGGGGAGCCCTAGCCTAAAGCCTAGGGGTGCCCTAGCCTGAAGGCTAGGGGAGTCCTAGCCTTAGCCTAGGGGAGCCTAAAGCCTAGGGGTGCCCTAGCCTGAAGGCTAGGGGAGCCCTAGCCTTAGCCTAGGGGAGCCCTAGCCTAAAGCCTAGGGGTGCCCTAGCCTGAAGGCTAGGGAGCCCTAGCCTTAGCCTAGGGGAGCCTAAAGCCTAGGGGTGCCCTAGCCTGAAGGCTAGGGGAGCCCTAGCCTTAGCCTAGGGGAGCCCTAGCCTAAAGCCTAGGGGTGCCCTAGCCTGAAGGCTAGGGGAGCCCTAGCCTTAGCCTAGGGGAGCCTAAAGCCTAGGGGTGCCCTAGCCTGAAGGCTAGGGGAGCCCTAGCCTTAGCCTAGGGGAGCTCTAGCCTAAAGCCTAGGGGTGCCCTAGCCTGAAGGCTAGGGGAGCCCTAGCCTTAGCCTAGGGGAGCCTAAAGCCTAGGGGTGCCCTAGCCTGAAGGCTAGGGGAGCCCTAGCCTTAGCCTAGGGGAGCCCTAGCCTAAAGCCTAGGGGTGCCCTAGCCTGAAGGCTAGGGGAGCCCTAGCCTTAGCCTAGGGGAGCCTAAAGCCTAGGGGTGCCCTAGCCTGAAGGCTAGGGGAGCCCTAGCCTTAGCCTAGGGGAGCCCTAGCCTAAAGCCTAGGGGGTGCCCTAGCCTGAAGTCTAGGGGAGCCCTAGCCTTAGCCTAGGGGAGCCTAAGCCTAGGGGTGCCCTAGCCTGAAGGCTAGGGGAGCCCTAGCCTTAGCCTAGGGGAGCCCTAGCCTAAAGCCTAGGGGTGCCCTAGCCTGAAGGCTAGGGGAGCCCTAGCCTTAGCCTAGGGGAGCCTAAAGCCTAGGGGTGCCCTAGCCTGAAGGCTAGGGGAGCCCTAGCCTTAGCCTAGGGGAGCCCTAGCCTAAAGCCTAGGGGTGCCCTAGCCTGAAGGCTAGGGAGCCCTAGCCTTAGCCTAGGGGTGCCTAAAGCGTAGGGGTGCCCTAGGCTAAAGGCTAGGGGAGCCCTAGCCTTAAGCCTAGGGGAGCCTAAAGCCTAGGGGTGCCCTAGCCTGAAGGCTAGGGGAGCCCTAGCCTTAGCCAAGGGGAGCCCTAGCCTAAAGCCTAAGGGTGCCCTAGCCTGAAGGCTAGGGGAGCCCTAGCCTTAGCCTAGGGGAGCCCTAGCCTAAAGCCTAAGGTGCCCTAGCCTGAAGGCTAGGGGAGCCCTAGCCTTAGCCTAGGGGAGCCCTAGCCTAAAGCCTAGGGGTGCCCTAGCCTGAAGGCTAGGGGAGCCCTAGCCTTAGCCTAGGGGAGCCCTAGCCTAAAGCCTAGGGGTGCCCTAGCCTGAAGGCTAGGGGAGCCCTAGCCTTAGCCTAGGGGAGCCCTAGCCTAAAGCCTAGGGGTGCCCTAGCCTGAAGGCTAGGGGAGCCCTAGCCTTAGCCTAGGGGAGCCCTAGCCTAAAGCCTAGGGGTGCCCTAGCCTGAAGGCTAGGGGAGCCCTAGCCTTAGCCTAGGGGAGCCCTAGCCTAAAGCCTAGGGGTGCCCTAGCCTGAAGGCTAGGGGAGCCCTAGCCTTAGCCTAGGGGAGCCCTAGCCTAAAGCCTAGGGGTGCCCTAGCCTGAAGGCTAGGGGAGCCCTAGCCTTAGCCTAGGGGAGCCCTAGCCTAAAGCCTAGGGGTGCCCTAGCCTGAAGGCTAGGGGAGCCCTAGCCTTAGCCTAGGGGAGCCCTAGCCTAAAGCCTAGGGGTGCCCTAGCCTGAAGGCTAGGGGAGTCCTAGCCTTAGCCTAGGGGAGCCCTAGCCTAAAGCCTAGGGGTGCCCTAGCCTGAAGGCTAGGGGAGCCCTAGCCTTAGCCTAGGGGAGCCCTAGCCTAAAGCCTAGGGGTGCCCTAGCCTGAAGGCTAGGGGAGCCCTAGCCTTAGCCTAGGGGAGCCCTAGCCTAAAGCCTAGGGGTGCCCTAGCCTGAAGGCTAGGGGAGCCCTAGCCTTAGCCTAGGGGAGCCCTAGCCTAAAGCCTAGGGGTGCCCTAGCCTGAAGGCTAGGGGAGCCCTAGCCTTAGCCTAGGGGAGCCCTAGCCTAAAGCCTAGGGGTGCCCTAGCCTGAAGGCTAGGGGAGCCCTAGCCTTAGCCTAGGGGAGCCCTAGCCTAAAGCCTAGGGTGCCCTAGCCTGAAGGCTAGGGGAGCCCTAGCCTTAGCCTAGGGGAGCCCTAGCCTAAAGCCTAGGGGTGCCCTAGCCTGAAGGCTAGGGGAGCCCTAGCCTTAGCCTAGGGGAGCCCTAGCCTTAGCCTAGGGGACCTAAAGCCTAGGGGTGCCCTAGCCTGAAGGCTAGGGGAGCCCTAGCCTTAGCCTAGGGGAGCCTAAAGCCTAGGGTGCCCTAGCCTGAAGGCTAGGGGAGCCCTAGCCTTAGCCTAGGGGAGCCTAAAGCCTAGGGGTGCCCTAGCCTGAAGGCTAGGGGAGCCCTAGCCTTAGCCTAGGGGAGCCTAAAGCCTAGGGGTGCCCTAGCCTGAAGGCTAGGGGAGCCCTAGCCTTAGCCTAGGGGAGCCTAAAGCCTAGGGGTGCCCTAGCCTGAAGGCTAGGGGAGCCCTAGCCTTAGCCTAGGCCTAAAGCCTAGGGGTGCCCTAGCCTGAAGGCTAGGGGAGCCCTAGCCTTAGCCTAGGGGAGCCTAAAGCCTAGGGGTGCCCTAGCCTGAAGGCTAGGGGAGCCCTAGCCTTAGCCTAGGGGAGCCTAAAGCCTAGGGGTGCCCTAGCCTGAAGGCTAGGGGAGCCCTAGCCTTAGCCTAGGGGAGCCTAAAGCCTAGGGGTGCCCTAGCCTGAAGGCTAGGGGAGCCCTAGCCTTAGCCTAGGGGAGCCTAAAGCCTAGGGGTGCCCTAGCCTGAAGGCTAGGGGAGCCCTAGCCTTAGCCTAGGGGAGCCTAAAGCCTAGGGGTGCCCTAGCCTGAAGGCTAGGGGAGCCCTAGCCTTAGCCTAGGGGAGCCCTAGCCTAAAGCCTAGGGGTGCCCTAGCCTGAAGGCTAGGGGAGCCCTAGCCTTAGCCTAGGGGAGCCTAAAGCCTAGGGGTGCCCTAGCCTGAAGGCTAGGGGAGCCCTAGCCTTATCCTAGGGGAGCCCTAGCCTAAAGCCTAGGGGTGCCCTAGCCTGAAGGCTAGGGGAGCCCTAGCCTTAGCCTAGGGGAGCCTAAAGCCTAGGGGTGCCCTAGCCTGAAGGCTAGGGGAGCCCTAGCCTTAGCCTAGGGGAGCCCTAGCCTAAAGCCTAGGGGTGCCCTAGCCTGAAGGCTAGGGGAGCCCTAGCCTTAGCCTAGGGGAGCCTAAAGCCTAGGGGTGCCCTAGCCTGAAGGCTAGGGGAGCCCTAGCCTTAGCCTAGGGGAGCCCTAGCCTAAAGCCTAGGGGTGCCCTAGCCTGAAGGCTAGGGGAGCCCTAGCCTTAGCCTAGGGGAGCCTAAAGCCTAGGGGTGCCCTAGCCTGAAGGCTAGGGGAGCCCTAGCCTTAGCCTAGGGGAGCCCTAGCCTAAAGCCTAGGGGTGCCCTAGCCTGAAAGCTAGGGGAGCCCTAGCCTTAGCCTAGGGGAGCCTAAAGCCTAGGGGTGCCCTAGCCTGAAGGCTAGGGGAGCCCTAGCCTTAGCCTAGGGGAGCCCTAGCCTAAAGCCTAGGGGTGCCCTAGCCTGAAGGCTAGGGGAGCCCTAGCCTTAGCCTAGGGGAGCCTAAAGCCTAGGGGTGCCCTAGCCTGAAGGCTAGGGGAGCCCTAGCCTTAGCCTAGGGGAGCCCTAGCCTAAAGCCTAGGGGTGCCCTAGCCTGAAGGCTAGGGGAGCCCTAGCCTTAGCCTAGGGGAGCCTAAAGCCTAGGGGTGCCCTAGCCTGAAGGCTAGGGGAGCCCTAGCCTTAGCCTAGGGGAGCCCTAGCCTAAAGCCTAGGGGTGCCCTAGCCTGAAGGCTAGGGGAGCCCTAGCCTTAGCCTAGGGGAGCCTAAAGCCTAGGGGTGCCCTAGCCTGAAGGCTAGGGGAGCCCTAGCCTTAGCCTAGGGGAGCCCTAGCCTAAAGCCTAGGGGTGCCCTAGCCTGAAGGCTAGGGGAGCCCTAGCCTTAGCCTAGGGGAGCCTAAAGCCTAGGGGTGCCCTAGCCTGAAGGCTAGGGGAGCCCTAGCCTTAGCCTAGGGGAGCCCTAGCCTAAAGCCTAGGGGTGCCCTAGCCTGAAGGCTAGGGGAGCCCTAGCCTTAGCCTAGGGGAGCCTAAAGCCTAGGGGTGCCCTAGCCTGAAGGCTAGGGGAGCCCTAGCCTTAGCCTAGGGGAGCCCTAGCCTAAAGCCTAGGGGTGCCCTAGCCTGAAGGCTAGGGGAGCCCTAGCCTTAGCCTAGGGGAGCCTAAAGCCTAGGGGTGCCCTAGCCTGAAGGCTAGGGGAGCCCTAGCCTTAGCCTAGGGGAGCCCTAGCCTAAAGCCTAGGGGTGCCCTAGCCTGAAGGCTAGGGGAGCCCTAGCCTTAGCCTAGGGGAGCCTAAAGCCTAGGGGTGCCCTAGCCTGAAGGCTAGGGGAGCCCTAGCCTTAGCCTAGGGGAGCCCTAGCCTAAAGCCTAGGGGTGCCCTAGCCTGAAGTCTAGGGGAGCCCTAGCCTTAGCCTAGGGGAGCCTAAAGCCTAGGGGTGCCCTAGCCTGAAGGCTAGGGGAGCCCTAGCCTTAGCCTAGGGGAGCCCTAGCCTAAAGCCTAGGGGTGCCCTAGCCTGAAGGCTAGGGGAGCCCTAGCCTTAGCCTAGGGGAGCCTAAAGCCTAGGGGTGCCCTAGCCTGAAGGCTAGGGGAGCCCTAGCCTTAGCCTAGGGGAGCCCTAGCCTAAAGCCTAGGGGTGCCCTAGCCTGAAGGCTAGGGGAGCCCTAGCCTTAGCCTAGGGGTGCCTAAAGCGTAGGGGTGCCCTAGGCTAAAGGCTAGGGGAGCCCTAGCCTTAGCCTAGGGGAGCCTAAAGCCTAGGGGTGCCCTAGCCTGAAGGCTAGGGGAGCCCTAGCCTTAGCCAAGGGGAGCCCTAGCCTAAAGCCTAGGGGTGCCCTAGCCTGAAGGCTAGGGGAGCCCTAGCCTAGCCTTAGCCTAGGGGAGCCCTAGCCTAAAGCCTAGGGGTGCCCTAGCCTGAAGGCTAGGGGAGCCCTAGCCTTAGCCTAGGGGAGCCCTAGCCTAAAGCCTAGGGGTGCCCTAGCCTGAAGGCTAGGGGAGCCCTAGCCTTAGCCTAGGGGAGCCCTAGCCTAAAGCCTAGGGGTGCCCTAGCCTGAAGGCTAGGGGAGCCCTAGCCTTAGCCTAGGGGAGCCCTAGCCTAAAGCCTAGGGGTGCCCTAGCCTGAAGGCTAGGGGAGCCCTAGCCTTAGCCTAGGGGAGCCCTAGCCTAAAGCCTAGGGGTGCCCTAGCCTGAAGGCTAGGGGAGCCCTAGCCTTAGCCTAGGGGAGCCCTAGCCTAAAGCCTAGGGGTGCCCTAGCCTGAAGGCTAGGGGAGCCCTAGCCTTAGCCTAGGGGAGCCCTAGCCTAAAGCCTAGGGGTGCCCTAGCCTGAAGGCTAGGGGAGCCCTAGCCTTAGCCTAGGGGAGCCCTAGCCTAAAGCCTAGGGGTGCCCTAGCCTGAAGGCTAGGGGAGCCCTAGCCTTAGCCTAGGGGAGCCCTAGCCTAAAGCCTAGGGGTGCCCTAGCCTGAAGGCTAGGGGAGCCCTAGCCTTAGCCTAGGGGAGCCCTAGCCTAAAGCCTAGGGGTGCCCTAGCCTGAAGGCTAGGGGAGCCCTAGCCTTAGCCTAGGGGAGCCCTAGCCTAAAGCCTAGGGGTGCCCTAGCCTGAAGGCTAGGGGAGCCCTAGCCTTAGCCTAGGGGAGCCCTAGCCTAAAGCCTAGGGGTGCCCTAGCCTGAAGGCTAGGGGAGCCCTAGCCTTAGCCTAGGGGAGCCCTAGCCTAAAGCCTAGGGGTGCCCTAGCCTGAAGGCTAGGGGAGCCCTAGCCTTAGCCTAGGGGAGCCCTAGCCTAAAGCCTAGGGGTGCCCTAGCCTGAAGGCTAGGGGAGCCCTAGCCTTAGCCTAGGGGAGCCCTAGCCTAAAGCCTAGGGGTGCCCTAGCCTGAAGGCTAGGGGAGCCCTAGCCTTAGCCTAGGGGAGCCCTAGCCTAGGGAGCCTAGGGGAGCCTAGGGGTGCCCTAGCCTGAAGGCTAGGGGAGCCCTAGCCTTAGCCTAGGGGAGCCTAAAGCCTAGGGGTGCCCTAGCCTGAAGGCTAGGGGAGCCCTAGCCTTAGCCTAGGGGAGCCCTAGCCTAAAGCCTAGGGGTGCCCTAGCCTGAAGGCTAGGGGAGCCCTAGCCTTAGCCTAGGGGAGCCCTAGCCTAAAGCCTAGGGGTGCCCTAGCCTGAAGGCTAGGGGAGCCCTAGCCTTAGCCTAGGGGAGCCCTAGCCTAAAGCCTAGGGGTGCCCTAGCCTGAAGGCTAGGGGAGCCCTAGCCTGAAGGCTAGGGGAGCCCTAGCCTTAGCCTAGGGGAGCCCTAGCCTAAAGCCTAGGGGTGCCCTAGCCTGAAGGCTAGGGGAGCCCTAGCCTTAGCCTAGGGGAGCCCTAGCCTAAAGCCTAGGGGTGCCCTAGCCTGAAGGCTAGGGGAGCCCTAGCCTTAGCCTAGGGGAGCCCTAGCCTAAAGCCTAGGGGTGCCCTAGCCTGAAGGCTAGGGGAGCCCTAGCCTTAGCCTAGGGGAGCCTAAAGCCTAGGGGTGCCCTAGCCTGAAGGCTAGGGGAGCCCTAGCCTTAGCCTAGGGGAGCCCTAGCCTAAAGCCTAGGGGTGCCCTAGCCTGAAGGCTAGGGGAGCCCTAGCCTTAGCCTAGGGGAGCCTAAAGCCTAGGGGTGCCCTAGCCTGAAGGCTAGGGGAGCCCTAGCCTTAGCCTAGGGGAGCTCTAGCCTAAAGCCTAGGGGTGCCCTAGCCTGAAGGCTAGGGGAGCCCTAGCCTTAGCCTAGGGGAGCCTAAAGCCTAGGGGTGCCCTAGCCTGAAGGCTAGGGGAGCCCTAGCCTTAGCCTAGGGGAGCCCTAGCCTAAAGCCTAGGGGTGCCCTAGCCTGAAGGCTAGGGGAGCCCTAGCCTTAGCCTAGGGGAGCCTAAAGCCTAGGGGTGCCCTAGCCTGAAGGCTAGGGGAGCCCTAGCCTTAGCATAGGGGAGCCCTAGCCTAAAGCCTAGGGGTGCCCTAGCCTGAAGGCTAGGGGAGCCCTAGCCTTAGCCTAGGGGAGCCTAAAGCCTAGGGGTGCCCTAGCCTGAAGGCTAGGGGAGCCCTAGCCTTAGCCTAGGGGAGCCCTAGCCTAAAGCCTAGGGGTGCCCTAGCCTGAAGTCTAGGGGAGCCCTAGCCTTAGCCTAGGGGAGCCTAAAGCCTAGGGGTGCCCTAGCCTGAAGGCTAGGGGAGCCCTAGCCTTAGCCTAGGGGAGCCCTAGCCTAAAGCCTAGGGGTGCCCTAGCCTGAAGGCTAGGGGAGCCCTAGCCTTAGCCTAGGGGAGCCTAAAGCCTAGGGGTGCCCTAGCCTGAAGGCTAGGGGAGCCCTAGCCTTAGCCTAGGGGAGCCCTAGCCTAAAGCCTAGGGGTGCCCTAGCCTGAAGGCTAGGGGAGCCCTAGCCTTAGCCTAGGGGAGCCTAAAGCGTAGGGGTGCCCTAGGCTAAAGGCTAGGGGAGCCCTAGCCTTAGCCTAGGGGAGCCTAAAGCCTAGGGGTGCCCTAGCCTGAAGGCTAGGGGAGCCCTAGCCTTAGCCAAGGGGAGCCCTAGCCTAAAGCCTAAGGGTGCCCTAGCCTGAAGGCTAGGGGAGCCCTAGCCTTAGCCTAGGGGAGCCCTAGCCTAAAGCCTAGGGGTGCCCTAGCCTGAAGGCTAGGGGAGCCCTAGCCTTAGCCTAGGGGAGCCCTAGCCTAAAGCCTAGGGGTGCCCTAGCCTGAAGGCTAGGGGAGCCCTAGCCTTAGCCTAGGGGAGCCCTAGCCTAAAGCCTAGGGGTGCCCTAGCCTGAAGGCTAGGGGAGCCCTAGCCTTAGCCTAGGGGAGCCCTAGCCTAAAGCCTAGGGGTGCCCTAGCCTGAAGGCTAGGGGAGCCCTAGCCTTAGCCTAGGGGAGCCCTAGCCTAAAGCCTAGGGGTGCCCTAGCCTGAAGGCTAGGGGAGCCCTAGCCTTAGCCTAGGGGAGCCCTAGCCTAAAGCCTAGGGGTGCCCTAGCCTGAAGGCTAGGGGAGCCCTAGCCTTAGCCTAGGGGAGCCCTAGCCTAAAGCCTAGGGGTGCCCTAGCCTGAAGGCTAGGGGAGCCCTAGCCTTAGCCTAGGGGAGCCCTAGCCTAAAGCCTAGGGGTGCCCTAGCCTGAAGGCTAGGGGAGCCCTAGCCTTAGCCTAGGGGAGCCCTAGCCTAAAGCCTAGGGGTGCCCTAGCCTGAAGGCTAGGGGAGCCCTAGCCTTAGCCTAGGGGAGCCCTAGCCTAAAGCCTAGGGGTGCCCTAGCCTGAAGGCTAGGGGAGTCCTAGCCTTAGCCTAGGGGAGCCCTAGCCTAAAGCCTAGGGGTGCCCTAGCCTGAAGGCTAGGGGAGCCCTAGCCTTAGCCTAGGGGAGCCCTAGCCTAAAGCCTAGGGGTGCCCTAGCCTGAAGGCTAGGGGAGCCCTAGCCTTAGCCTAGGGGAGCCCTAGCCTAAAGCCTAGGGGTGCCCTAGCCTGAAGGCTAGGGGAGCCCTAGCCTTAGCCTAGGGGAGCCCTAGCCTAAAGCCTAGGGGTGCCCTAGCCTGAAGGCTAGGGGAGCCCTAGCCTTAGCCTAGGGGAGCCCTAGCCTAAAGCCTAGGGGTGCCCTAGCCTGAAGGCTAGGGGAGCCCTAGCCTTAGCCTAGGGGAGCCCTAGCCTAAAGCCTAGGGGTGCCCTAGCCTGAAGGCTAGGGGAGCCCTAGCCTTAGCCTAGGGGAGCCCTAGCCTAAAGCCTAGGGGTGCCCTAGCCTGAAGGCTAGGGGAGCCCTAGCCTTAGCCTAGGGGAGCCCTAGCCTTAGCCTAGGGGAGCCTAAAGCCTAGGGGTGCCCTAGCCTGAAGGCTAGGGGAGCCCTAGCCTTAGCCTAGGGGAGCCTAAAGCCTAGGGGTGCCCTAGCCTGAAGGCTAGGGGAGACCTAGCCTTAGCCTAGGGGAGCCCTAGCCTAAAGCCTAGGGGTGCCCTAGCCTGAAGGCTAGGGGAGCCCTAGCCTTAGCCTAGGGGAGCCCTAGCCTAAAGCCTAGGGGTGCCCTAGCCTGAAGGCTAGGGGAGCCCTAGCCTTAGCCTAGGGGAGCCCTAGCCTAAAGCCTAGGGGTGCCCTAGCCTGAAGGCTAGGGGAGCACTAGCCTGAAGGCTAGGGGAGCCCTAGCGTTAGCCTAGGGGAGCCCTAGCCTAAAGCCTAGGGGTGCCCTAGCCTGAAGGCTAGGGGAGCCCTAGCCTTAGCCTAGGGGAGCCCTAGCCTAAAGCCTAGGGGTGCCCTAGCCTGAAGGCTAGGGGAGCCCTAGCCTTAGCCTAGGGGAGCCCTAGCCTAAAGCCTAGGGGTGCCCTAGCCTGAAGGCTAGGGGGGCCCTAGCCTTAGCCTAGGGGAGCCCTAGCCTAAAGCCTAGGGGTGCCCTAGCCTGAAGGCTAGGGGTGCCCTAGCCTTAGCCTAGGGGAGCCCTAGCCTAAAGCCTAGGGGTGCCCTAGCCTGAAGGCTAGGGGAGCCCTAGCCTTAGCCTAGGGGAGCCCTAGCCTAAAGCCTAGGGGTGCCCTAGCCTGAAGGCTAGGGGAGCCCTAGCCTTAGCCTAGGGGAGCCCTAGCCTAAAGCCTAGGGGTGCCCTAGCCTGAAGGCTAGGGGAGCCCTAGCCTTAGCCTAGGGGAGCCCTAGCCTAAAGCCTAGGGGTGCCCTAGCCTGAAGGCTAGGGGAGCCCTAGCCTTAGCCTAGGGGAGCCCTAGCCTAAAGCCTAGGGGTGCCCTAGCCTGAAGGCTAGGGGAGCCCTAGCCTTAGCCTAGGGGAGCCCTAGCCTAAAGCCTAGGGGTGCCCTAGCCTGAAGGCTAGGGGAGCCCTAGCCTTAGCCTAGGGGAGCCCTAGCCTAAAGCCTAGGGGTGCCCTAGCCTGAAGGCTAGGGGAGCCCTAGCCTTAGCCTAGGGGAGCCCTAGCCTAAAGCCTAGGGGTGCCCTAGCCTGAAGGCTAGGGGAGCCCTAGCCTTAGCCTAGGGGAGCCCTAGCCTAAAGCCTAGGGGTGCCCTAGCCTGAAGGCTAGGGGAGCCCTAGCCTTAGCCTAGGGGAGCCCTAGCCTAAAGCCTAGGGGTGCCCTAGCCTGAAGGCTAGGGGAGCCCTAGCCTTAGCCTAGGGGAGCCCTAGCCTAAAGCCTAGGGGTGCCCTAGCCTGAAGGCTAGGGGAGCCCTAGCCTTAGCCTAGGGGAGCCCTAGCCTAAAGCCTAGGGGCGCCCTAGCCTGAAGGCTAGGGGAGCCCTAGCCTTAGCCTAGGGGAGCCCTAGCCTAAAGCCTAGGGGCGCCCTAGCCTGAAGGCTAGGGGAGCCCTAGCCTTAGCCTAGGGGAGCCCTAGCCTAAAGCCTAGGGGCGCCCTAGCCTGAAGGCTAGGGGAGCCCTAGCCTTAGCCTAGGGGAGCCCTAGCCTAAAGCCTAGGGGCGCCCTAGCCTGAAGGCTAGGGGAGCCCTAGCCTTAGCCTAGGGGAGCCCTAGCCTAAAGCCTAGGGGCGCCCTAGCCTGAAGGCTAGGGGAGCCCTAGCCTTAGCCTAGGGGAGCCCTAGCCTAAAGCCTAGGGGTGCCCTAGCCTGAAGGCTAGGGGAGCCCTAGCCTTAGCCTAGGGGAGCCCTAGCCTAAAGCCTAGGGGTGCCCTAGCCTGAAGGCTAGGGGAGCCCTAGCCTTAGCCTAGGGGAGCCCTAGCCTAAAGCCTAGGGGTGCCCTAGGCTGAAGGCTAGGGGAGCCCTAGCCTTAGCCTAGGGGAGCCCTAGCCTAAAGCCTAGGGGTGCCCTAGCCTGAAGGCTAGGGGAGCCCTAGCCTTAGCCTAGGGGAGCCCTAGCCTAAAGCCTAGGGGTGCCCTAGCCTGACGGCTAGGGGAGCCCTAGCCTTAGCCTAGGGGAGCCCTAGCCTAAAGCCTAGGGGTGCCCTAGCCTGACGGCTAGGGGAGCCCTAGCCTTAGCCTAGGGGAGCCCTAGCCTAAAGCCTAGGGGTGCCCTAGCCTGACGGCTAGAGGAGCCCTAGCCTTAGCCTAGGGGAGCCCTAGCCTAAAGCCTAGGGGTGCCCTAGCCTGACGGCTAGGGGAGCCCTAGCCTTAGCCTAGGGGAGCCCTAGCCTAAAGCCTAGGGGTGCCCTAGCCTGACGGCTAGGGGAGCCCTAGCCTTAGCCTAGGGGAGCCCTAGCCTAAAGCCTAGGGGTGCCCTAGCCTGACGGCTAGGCGAGCCCTAGCCTTAGCGTAGGGGAGCCCTAGCCTAAAGCCTAGGGGTGCCCTAGCCTGACGGCTAGGGGAGCCCTAGCCTTAGCCTAGGGGAGCCCTAGCCTAAAGCCTAGGGGTGCCCTAGCCTGACGGCTAGGGGAGCCCTAGCCTTAGCCTAGGGGAGCCCTAGCCTAAAGCCTAGGGGTGCCCTAGCCTGACGGCTAGGGGAGCCCTAGCCTTAGCCTAGGGGAGCCCTAGCCTAAAGCCTAGGGGTGCCCTAGCCTGACGGCTAGGGGAGCCCTAGCCTTAGCCTAGGGGAGCCCTAGCCTAAAGCCTAGGGGTGCCCTAGCCTGACGGCTAGGGGAGCCCTAGCCTTAGCCTAGGGGAGCCCTAGCCTAAAGCCTAGGGGTGCCCTAGCCTGACGGCTAGGGGAGCCCTAGCCTTAGCCTAGGGGAGCCCTAGCCTAAAGCCTAGGGGTGCCCTAGCCTGACGGCTAGGGGAGCCCTAGCCTTAGCCTAGGGGAGCCCTAGCCTAAAGCCTAGGGGTGCCCTAGCCTGACGGCTAGGGGAGCCCTAGCCTAAAGCCTAGGGGTGCCCTAGCCTGACGGCTAGGGGAGCCCTAGCCTTAGCCTAGGGGAGCCCTAGCCTAAAGCCTAGGGGTGCCCTAGCCTGACGGCTAGGGGAGCCCTAGCCTTAGCCTAGGGGAGCCCTAGCCTAAAGCCTAGGGGTGCCCTAGCCTGACGGCTAGGGGAGCCATAGCCTTAGCCTAGGGGAGCCCTAGCCTAAAGCCTAGGGGTGCCCTAGCCTGACGGATAGGGGAGCCCTAGCCTTAGCCTAGGGGAGCCCTAGCCTAAAGCCTAGGGGTGCCCTAGCCTGACGGCTAGGGGAGCCCTAGCCTTAGCCTAGGGGAGCCCTAGCCTAAAGCCTAGGGGTGCCCTAGCCTGACGGCTAGGGGAGCCCTAGCCTTAGCCTAGGGGAGCCCTAGCCTAAAGCCTAGGGGTGCCCTAGCCTGACGGCTAGGGGAGCCCTAGCCTTAGCCTAGGGGAGCCCTAGCCTAAAGCCTAGGGGTGCCCTAGCCTGACGGCTAGGGGAGCCCTAGCCTTAGCCTAGGGGAGCCCTAGCCTAAAGCCTAGGGGTGCCCTAGCCTGACGGCTAGGGGAGCCCTAGCCTTAGCCTAGGGGAGCCCTAGCCTAAAGCCTAGGGGTGCCCTAGCCTGACGGCTAGGGGAGCCCTAGCCTTAGCCTAGGGGAGCCCTAGCCTAAAGCCTAGGGGTGCCCTAGCCTGACGGCTAGGGGAGCCCTAGCCTTAGCCTAGGGGAGCCCTAGCCTAAAGCCTAGGGGTGCCCTAGCCTGACGGCTAGGGGAGCCCTAGCCTTAGCCTAGGGGAGCCCTAGCCTAAAGCCTAGGGGTGCCCTAGCCTGACGGCTAGGGGAGCCCTAGCCTTAGCCTAGGGGAGCCCTAGCCTAAAGCCTAGGGGTGCCCTAGCCTGACGGCTAGGGGAGCCCTAGCCTTAGCCTAGGGGAGCCCTAGCCTAAAGCCTAGGGGTGCCCTAGCCTGACGGCTAGGGGAGCCCTAGCCTTAGCCTAGGGGAGCCCTAGCCTAAAGCCTAGGGGTGACCTAGCCTGACGGCTAGGGGAGCCCTAGCCTTAGCCTAGGGGAGCCCTAGCCTAAAGCCTAGGGGTGCCCTAGCCTGACGGCTAGGGGAGCCCTAGCCTTAGCCTAGGGGAGCCCTAGCCTAAAGCCTAGGGGTGCCCTAGCCTGACGGCTAGGGGAGCCCTAGCCTTAGCCTAGGGGAGCCCTAGCCTAAAGCCTAGGGGTGCCCTAGCCTGAAGGCTAGGGGAGCCCTAGCCTTAGCCTAGGGGAGCCCTAGCCTAAAGCCTAGGGGTGCCCTAGCCTGACGGCTAGGGGAGCCCTAGCCTTAGCCTAGGGGAGCCCTAGCCTAAAGCCTAGGGGTGCCCTAGCCTGACGGCTAGGGGAGCCCTAGCCTTAGCCTAGGGGAGCCCTAGCCTAAAGCCTAGGGGTGCCCTAGCCTGACGGCTAGGGGAGCCCTAGCCTTAGCCTAGGGGAGCCCTAGCCTAAAGCCTAGGGGTGCCCTAGCCTGACGGCTAGGGGAGCCCTAGCCTTAGCCTAGGGGAGCCCTAGCCTAAAGCCTAGGGGTGCCCTAGCCTGACGGCTAGGGGAGCCCTAGCCTTAGCCTAGGGGAGCCCTAGCCTAAAGCCTAGGGGTGCCCTAGCCTGACGGCTAGGGGAGCCCTAGCCTTAGCCTAGGGGAGCCCTAGCCTAAAGCCTAGGGGTGCCCTAGCCTGACGGCTAGGGGAGCCCTAGCCTTAGCCTAGGGGAGCCCTAGCCTAAAGCCTAGGGGTGCCCTAGCCTGACGGCTAGGGGAGCCCTAGCCTTAGCCTAGGGGAGCCCTAGCCTAAAGCCTAGGGGTGCCCTAGCCTGACGGCTAGGGGAGCCCTAGCCTTAGCCTAGGGGAGCCCTAGCCTAAATCCTAGGGGTGCCCTAGCCTGACGGCTAGGGGAGCCCTAGCCTTAGCCTAGGGGAGCCCTAGCCTAAAGCCTAGGGGTGCCCTAGCCTGACGGCTAGGGGAGCCCTAGCCTTAGCCTAGGGGAGCCCTAGCCTAAAGCCTAGGGGTGCCCTAGCCTGAAGGCTAGGGGAGCCCTAGCCTTAGCCTAGGGGAGCCCTAGCCTAAAGCCTAGGGGTGCCCTAGCCTGACGGCTAGGGGAGCCCTAGCCTTAGCCTAGGGGAGCCCTAGCCTAAAGCCTAGGGGTGCCCTAGCCTGACGGCTAGGGGAGCCCTAGCCTTAGCCTAGGGGAGCCCTAGCCTAAAGCCTAGGGGTGCCCTAGCCTGACGGCTAGGGAGCCCTAGCCTTAGCCTAGGGGAGCCCTAGCCTAAAGCCTAGGGGTGCCCTAGCCTGACGGCTAGGGGAGCCCTAGCCTTAGCCTAGGGGAGCCCTAGCCTAAAGCCTACGGGTGCCCTAGCCTGACGGCTAGGGGAGCCCTAGCCTTAGCCTAGGGGAGCCCTAGCCTAAAGCCTAGGGGTGCCCTAGCCTGACGGCTAGGGGAGCCCTAGCCTTAGCCTAGGGGAGCCCTAGCCTAAAGCCTAGGGGTGCCCTAGCCTGACGGCTAGGGGAGCCCTAGCCTTAGCCTAGGGGAGCCCTAGCCTAAAGCCTAGGGGTGCCCTAGCCTGACGGCTAGGGGAGCCCTAGCCTTAGCCTAGGGGAGCCCTAGCCTAAAGCCTAGGGGTGCCCTAGCCTGACGGCTAGGGGAGCCCTAGCCTTAGCCTAGGGGAGCCCTAGCCTAAAGCCTAGGGGTGCCCTAGCCTGACGGCTAGGGGAGCCCAAGCCTTAGCCTAGGGGAGCCCTAGGCTAAAGCCTAGGGGTGCCCTAGCCTGACGGCTAGGGGAGCCCTAGCCTTAGCCTAGGGGAGCCCTAGCCTAAAGCCTAGGGGTGCCCTAGCCTGACGGCTAGGGGAGCCCTAGCCTTAGCCTAGGGGAGCCCTAGCCTAAAGCCTAGGGGTGCCCTAGCCTGACGGCTAGGGGAGCCCAAGCCTTAGCCTAGGGGAGCCCTAGCCTAAAGCCTAGGGGTGCCCTAGCCTGACGTCTAGGGGAGCCCTAGCCTTAGCCTAGGGGAGCCCTAGCCTAAAGCCTAGGGGTGCCCTAGCCTGACGTCTAGGGGAGCCCTAGCCTTAGCCTAGGGGAGCCCTAGCCTAAAGCCTAGGGGTGCCCTAGCCTGACGGCTAGGGGAGCCCTAGGCTTAGCCTAGGGGAGCCCTAGCCTAAAGCCTAGGGGTGCCCTAGCCTGACGGCTAGGGGAGCCCTAGCCTTAGCCTAGGGGAGCCCTAGCCTAAAGCCTAGGGGTGCCCTAGCCTGAAGGCTAGGGGAGCCCTAGCCTTAGCCTAGGGGAGCCCTAGCCTAAAGCCTAGGGGTGCCCTAGCCTGAAGGCTAGGGGAGCCCTAGCCTTAGCCTAGGGGAGCCCTAGCCTAAAGCCTAGGGGTGCCCTAGCCTGAAGGCTAAGGGGAGCCCTAGCCTTAGCCTAGGGGAGCCTAAAGCCTAGGGGTGCCCTAGCCTGAAGGCTAAGGGGAGCCCTAGCCTTAGCCTAGGGGAGCCTAAAGCCTAGGGGTGCCCTAGCCTGAAGGCTAAGGGGAGCCCTAGCCTTAGCCTAGGGGAGCCTAAAGCCTAGGGGTGCCCTAGCCTGAAGGCTAAGGGGAGCCCTAGCCTTAGCCTAGGGGAGCCTAAAGCCTAGGGGTGCCCTAGCCTGAAGGCTAAGGGGAGCCCTAGCCTTAGCCTAGGGGAGCCTAAAGCCTAGGGGTGCCCTAGCCTGAAGGCTAAGGGGAGCCCTAGCCTTAGCCTAGGGGAGCCTAAAGCCTAGGGGTGCCCTAGCCTGAAGGCTAAGGGGAGCCCTAGCCTTAGCCTAGGGGAGCCTAAAGCCTAGGGGTGCCCTAGCCTGAAGGCTAAGGGGAGCCCTAGCCTTAGCCTAGGGGAGCCTAAAGCCTAGGGGTGCCCTAGCCTGAAGGCTAAGGGGAGCCCTAGCCTTAGCCTAGGGGAGCCTAAAGCCTAGGGGTGCCCTAGCCTGAAGGCTAAGGGGAGCCCTAGCCTTAGCCTAGGGGAGCCTAAAGCCTAGGGGTGCCCTAGCCTGAAGGCTAAGGGGAGCCCTAGCCTTAGCCTAGGAGAGCCTAAGGCCTAGGGGTGCCCTAGCCTGAAGGCTAAGGGGAGCCCTAGCCTTAGCCTAGGGGAGCCTAAGGCCTAGGGGTGCCCTAGCCTGAAGGCTAAGGGGAGCCCTAGCCTTAGCCTAGGGGAGCCTAAAGCCTAGGGGTGCCCTAGCCTGAAGGCTAAGGGGAGCCCTAGCCTTAGCCTAGGGGAGCCTAAAGCCTAGGGGTGCCCTAGCCTGAAGGCTAAGGGGAGCCCTAGCCTTAGCCTAGGGGAGCCTAAAGCCTAGGGGTGCCCTAGCCTGAAGGCTAAGGGGAGCCCTAGCCTTAGCCTAGGGGAGCCTAAAGCCTAGGGGTGCCCTAGCCTGAAGGCTAAGGGGAGCCCTAGCCTTAGCCTAGGGGAGCCTAAAGCCTAGGGGTGCCCTAGCCTGAAGGCTAAGGGGAGCCCTAGCCTTAGCCTAGGGGAGCCTAAAGCCTAGGGGTGCCCTAGCCTGAAGGCTAAGGGGAGCCCTAGCCTTAGCCTAGGGGAGCCTAAAGCCTAGGGGTGCCCTAGCCTGAAGGCTAAGGGGAGCCCTAGCCTTAGCCTAGGGGAGCCTAAAGCCTAGGGGTGCCCTAGCCTGAAGGCTAAGGGGAGCCCTAGCCTTAGCCTAGGGGAGCCTAAAGCCTAGGGGTGCCCTAGCCTGAAGGCTAAGGGGAGCCCTAGCCTTAGCCTAGGGGAGCCTAAAGCCTAGGGGTGCCCTAGCCTGAAGGCTAAGGGGAGCCCTAGCCTTAGCCTAGGGGAGCCTAAAGCCTAGGGGTGCCCTAGCCTGAAGGCTAAGGGGAGCCCTAGCCGTAGCCTAGGGGAGCCTAAAGCCTAGGGGTGCCCTAGCCTGAAGGCTAAGGGGAGCCCTAGCCTTAGCCTAGGGGAGCCTAAAGCCTAGGGGTGCCCTAGCCTGAAGGCTAAGGGGAGCCCTAGCCTTAGCCTAGGGGAGCCTAAAGCCTAGGGGTGCCCTAGCCTGAAGGCTAAGGGGAGCCCTAGCCTTAGCCTAGGGGAGCCTAAAGCCTAGGGGTGCCCTAGCCTGAAGGCTAAGGGGAGCCCTAGCCTTAGCCTAGGGGAGCCTAAAGCCTAGGGGTGCCCTAGCCTGAAGGCTAAGGGGAGCCCTAGCCTTAGCCTAGGGGAGCCTAAAGCCTAGGGGTGCCCTAGCCTGAAGGCTAAGGGGAGCCCTAGCCTTAGCCTAGGGGAGCCTAAAGCCTAGGGGTGCCCTAGCCTGAAGGCTAAGGGGAGCCCTAGCCTTAGCCTAGGGGAGCCTAAAGCCTAGGGGTGCCCTAGGCTGAAGGCTAAGGGGAGCCCTAGCCTTAGCCTAGGGGAGCCTAAAGCCTAGGGGTGCCCTAGCCTGAAGGCTAAGGGGAGCCCTAGCCTTAGCCTAGGGGAGCCTAAAGCCTAGGGGTGCCCTAGCCTGAAGGCTAAGGGGAGCCCTAGCCTTAGCCTAGGGGAGCCTAAAGCCTAGGGGTGCCCTAGCCTGAAGGCTAAGGGGAGCCCTAGCCTTAGCCTAGGGGAGCCTAAAGCCTAGGGGTGCCCTAGCCTGAAGGCTAAGGGGAGCCCTAGCCTTAGCCTAGGGGAGCCTAAAGCCTAGGGGTGCCCTAGCCTGAAGGCTAAGGGGAGCCCTAGCCTTAGCCTAGGGGAGCCTAAAGCCTAGGGGTGCCCTAGCCTGAAGGCTAAGGGGAGCCCTAGCCTTAGCCTAGGGGAGCCCTAGCCTAAAGCCTAGGGGTGCCCTAGCCTTAGCCTAGGGGAGCCTAAAGCCTAGGGGTGCCCTAGCCTGAAGGCTAGGGGAGCCCTAGCCTTAACCTAGGGGAGCCTAAAGCCTAGGGGTGCCCTAGCCTGAAGGCTAGGGGAGCCCTAGCCTTAGCCTAGGGTTGCCTAAAGCCTAGGGGTGCCCTAGCCTGAAGGCTAAGAGAGCCCTAGCCTTAGCCTAGGGTTGCCTAAAGCCTAGGGGTGCCCTAGCCTGAAGGCTAGGGGAGCCCTAGCCTTAGCCTAGGGTTGCCTAAAGCCTAGGGGTGCCCTAGCCTGAAGGCTAGGGGAGCCCTAGCCTTAGCCTAGGGTTGCCTAAAGCCTAGGGGTGCCCTAGCCTGAAGGCTAGGGGAGCCCTAGCCTTAGCCTAGGGTTGCCTAAAGCCTAGGGGTGCCCTAGCCTGAAGGCTAGGGGAGCCCTAGCCTTAGCCTAGGGTTGCCTAAAGCCTAGGGGTGCCCTAGCCTGAAGGCTAGGGGAGCCCTAGCCTTAGCCTAGGGTTGCCTAAAGCCTAGGGGTGCCCTAGCCTGAAGGCTAGGGGAGCCCTAGCCTTAGCCTAGGGTTGCCTAAAGCCTAGGGGTGCCCTAGCCTGAAGGCTAGGGGAGCCCTAGCCTTAGCCTAGGGTTGCCTAAAGCCTAGGGGTGCCCTAGCCTGAAGGCTAGGGGAGCCCTAGCCTTAGCCTAGGGTTGCCTAAAGCCTAGGGGTGCCCTAGCCTGAAGGCTAGGGGAGCCCTAGCCTTAGCCTAGGGTTGCCTAAAGCCTAGGGGTGCCCTAGCCTGAAGGCTAGGGGAGCCCTAGCCTTAGCCTAGGGTTGCCTAAAGCCTAGGGGTGCCCTAGCCTGAAGGCTAGGGGAGCCCTAGCCTTAGCCTAGGGTTGCCTAAAGCCTAGGGGTGCCCTAGCCTGAAGGCTAGGGGAGCCCTAGCCTTAGCCTAGGGTTGCCTAAAGCCTAGGGGTGCCCTAGCCTTAGCCTAGGGTTGCCTAAAGCCTAGGGGTGCCCTAGCCTGAAGGCTAGGGGAGCCCTAGCCTTAGCCTAGGGTTGCCTAAAGCCTAGGGGTGCCCTAGCCTGAAGGCTAGGGGAGCCCTAGCCTTAGCCTAGGGTTGCCTAAAGCCTAGGGGTGCCCTAGCCTGAAGGCTAGGGGAGCCCTAGCCTTAGCCTAGGGGAGCCTAAAGCCTAGGGGTGCCCTAGCCTGAAGGCTAGGGGAGCCCTAGCCTTAGCCTAGGGGAGCCTAAAGCCTAGGGGTGCCCTAGCCTGAAGGCTAGGGGAGCCCTAGCCTTAGCCTAGGGGAGCCTAAAGCCTAGGGGTGCCCTAGCCTGAAGGCTAGGGGAGCCCTAGCCTTAGCCTAGGGGAGCCCTAGCCTAAAGCCTAGGGGTGCCCTAGCCTGAAGGCTAGGGGAGCCCTAGCCTTAGCCTAGGGGAGCCCTAGCCTAAAGCCTAGGGGTGCCCTAGCCTGAAGGCTAGGGGAGCCCTAGCCTTAGCCTAGGGGAGCCCTAGCCTAAAGCCTAGGGGTGCCCTAGCCTGAAGGCTAGGGGAGCCCTAGCCTTAGCCTAGGGGAGCCCTAGCCTAAAGCCTAGGGGTGCCCTAGCCTGAAGGCTAGGGGAGCCCTAGCCTTAGCCTAGGGGAGCCCTAGCCTAAAGCCTAGGGGTGCCCTAGCCTGAAGGCTAGGGGAGCCCTAGCCTTAGCCTAGGGGAGCCCTAGCCTAAAGCCTAGGGGTGCCCTAGCCTGAAGGCTAGGGGAGCCCTAGCCTTAGCCTAGGGGAGCCCTAGCCTAAAGCCTAGGGGTGCCCTAGCCTGAAGGCTAGGGGAGCCCTAGCCTTAGCCTAGGGGAGCCCTAGCCTAAAGCCTAGGGGTGCCCTAGCCTGAAGGCTAGGGGAGCCCTAGCCTTAGCCTAGGGGAGCCCTAGCCTAAAGCCTAGGGGTGCCCTAGCCTGAAGGCTAGGGGAGCCCTAGCCTTAGCCTAGGGGAGCCCTAGCCTAAAGCCTAGGGGTGCCCTAGCCTGAAGGCTAGGGGAGCCCTAGCCTTAGCCTAGGGGAGCCCTAGCCTAAAGCCTAGGGGTGCCCTAGCCTGAAGGCTAGGGGAGCCCTAGCCTTAGCCTAGGGGAGCCCTAGCCTAAAGCCTAGGGGGTGCCCTAGCCTGAAGGCTAGGGGAGCCCTAGCCTTAGCCTAGGGGAGCCCTAGCCTAAAGCCTAGGGGTACCCTAGCCTGAAGGCTAGGGGAGCCCTAGCCTTAGCCTAGGGGAGCCCTAGCCTTAGCCTAAGGGAGCCTAAAGCCTAGGGGTGCCCTAGCCTGAAGGCTAGGGGAGCCCTAGCCTTAGCCTAGGGGAGCCCTAGCCTAAAGCCTAGGGGTGCCCTAGCCTGAAGGCTAGGGGAGCCCTAGCCTTAGCCTAGGGCAGCCCTAGCCTAAAGCCTAGGGGTGCCCTAGCCTGACGGCTAGGGGAGCCCTAGCCTTAGCCTAGGGGAGCCCTAGCCTAAAGCCTAGGGGTGCCCTAGCCTGACGGCTAGGGGAGCCCTAGCCTTAGCCTAGGGGAGCCCTAGCCTAAAGCCTAGGGGTGCCCTAGCCTGACGGCTAGGGGAGCCCTAGCCTTAGCCTAGGGGAGCCCTAGCCTAAAGCCTAGGGGTGCCCTAGCCTGACGGCTAGGGGAGCCCTAGCCTTAGCCTAGGGGAGCCCTAGCCTAAAGCCTAGGGGTGCCCTAGCCTGACGGCTAGGGGAGCCCTAGCCTTAGCCTAGGGGAGCCCTAGCCTAAAGCCTAGGGGTGCCCTAGCCTGACGGCTAGGGGAGCCCTAGCCTTAGCCTAGGGGAGCCCTAGCCTAAAGCCTAGGGGTGCCCTAGCCTGACGGCTAGGGGAGCCCTAGCCTTAGCCTAGGGGAGCCCTAGCCTAAAGCCTAGGGGTGCCCTAGCCTGACGGCTAGGGGAGCCCTAGCCTTAGCCTAGGGGAGCCCTAGCCTAAAGCCTAGGGGTGCCCTAGCCTGACGGCTAGGGGAGCCCTAGCCTTAGCCTAGGGGAGCCCTAGCCTAAAGCCTAGGGGTGCCCTAGCCTGAAGGCTAGGGGAGCCCTAGCCTTAGCCTAGGGGAGCCCTAGCCTAAAGCCTAGGGGTGCCCTAGCCTGAAGGCTAGGGGAGCCCTAGCCTTAGCCTAGGGGAGCCCTAGCCTAAAGCCTAGGGGTGCCCTAGCCTGAAGGCTAGGGGAGCCCTAGCCTTAGCCTAGGGGAGCCCTAGCCTAAAGCCTAGGGGTGCCCTAGCCTGAAGGCTAGGGGAGCCCTAGCCTTAGCCTAGGGGAGCCCTAGCCTAAAGCCTAGGGGGTACCCTAGCCTGAAGGCTAGGGGAGCCCTAGCCTTAGCCTAGGGGAGCCCTAGCCTAAAGCCTAGGGGTGCCCTAGCCTGAAGGCTAGGGGAGCCCTAGCCTTAGCCTAGGGGAGCCCTAGCCTAAAGCCTAGGGGTGCCCTAGCCTGAAGGCTAGGGGAGCCCTAGCCTTAGCCTAGGGGAGCCCTAGCCTAAAGCCTAGGGGTGCCCTAGCCTGAAGGCTAGGGGAGCCCTAGCCTTAGCCTAGGGGAGCCCTAGCCTAAAGCCTAGGGTGCCCTAGCCTGAAGGCTAGGGGAGCCCTAGCCTTAGCCTAGGGGAGCCCTAGCCTAAAGCCTAGGGGTGCCCTAGCCTGAAGGCTAGGGGAGCCCTAGCCTTAGCCTAGGGGAGCCCTAGCCTAAAGCCTAGGGGTGCCCTAGCCTGAAGGCTAGGGGAGCCCTAGCCTTAGCCTAGGGGAGCCCTAGCCTAAAGCCTAGGGGTGCCCTAGCCTGAAGGCTAGGGGAGCCCTAGCCTTAGCCTAGGGGAGCCCTAGCCTAAAGCCTAGGGGTGCCCTAGCCTGAAGGCTAGGGGAGCCCTAGCCTTAGCCTAGGGGAGCCCTAGCCTAAAGCCTAGGGGTGCCCTAGCCTGAAGGCTAGGGGAGCCCTAGCCTTAGCCTAGGGGAGCCCTAGCCTAAAGCCTAGGGTGCCCTAGCCTGAAGGCTAGGGGAGCCCTAGCCTTAGCCTAGGGGAGCCCTAGCCTAAAGCCTAGGGGTGCCCTAGCCTGAAGGCTAGGGGAGCCCTAGCCTTAGCCTAGGGGAGCCCTAGCCTAAAGCCTAGGGGTGCCCTAGCCTGAAGGCTAGGGGAGCCCTAGCCTTAGCCTAGGGGAGCCCTAGCCTTAGCCTAGGGGAGCCTAAAGCCTAGGGGTGCCCTAGCCTGACGGCTAGGGGAGCCCTAGCCTTAGCCTAGGGGAGCCCTAGCCTAAAGCCTAGGGGTGCCCTAGCCCGAAGGCTAGGGGAGCCCTAGCCTTAGCCTAGGGGAGCCCTAGCCTAAAGCCTAGGGGTGCCCTAGCCCGAAGGCTAGGGGAGCCCTAGCCTTAGCCTAGGGAGCCCTAGCCTAAAGCCTAGGGGTGCCCTAGCCCGAAGGCTAGGGGAGCCCTAGCCTTAGCCTAGGGGAGCCCTAGCCTAAAGCCTAGGGGTGCCCTAGCCCGAAGGCTAGGGGAGCCCTAGCCTTAGCCTAGGGGAGCCCTAGCCTAAAGCCTAGGGGTGCCCTAGCCCGACGGCTAGGGGAGCCCTAGCCTTAGCCTAGGGGAGCCCTAGCCTAAAGCCTAGGGGTGCCCTAGCCCGACGGCTAGGGGAGCCCTAGCCTTAGCCTAGGGGAGCCCTAGCCTAAAGCCTAGGGGTGCCCTAGCCCGACGGCTAGGGGAGCCCTAGCCTTAGCCTAGGGAGCCCTAGCCTAAAGCCTAGGGGTGCCCTAGCCCGACGGCTAGGGGAGCCCTAGCCTTAGCCTAGGGGAGCCCTAGCCTAAAGCCTAGGGGTGCCCTAGCCCGACGGCTAGGGGAGCCCTAGCCTTAGCCTAGGGGAGCCCTAGCCTAAAGCCTAGGGGTGCCCTAGCCCGACGGCTAGGGGAGCCCTAGCCTTAGCCTAGGGGAGCCCTAGCCTAAAGCCTAGGGGTGCCCTAGCCCGACGGCTAGGGGAGCCCTAGCCTTAGCCTAGGGGAGCCCTAGCCTAAAGCCTAGGGGTGCCCTAGCCCGACGGCTAGGGGAGCCCTAGCCTTAGCCTAGGGGAGCCCTAGCCTAAAGCCTAGGGGTGCCCTAGCCCGACGGCTAGGGGAGCCCTAGCCTTAGCCTAGGGGAGCCCTAGCCTAAAGCCTAGGGGTGCCCTAGCCTGACGGCTAGGGGAGCCCTAGCCTTAGCCTAGGGAGCCCTAGCCTAAAGCCTAGGGGTGCCCTAGCCTGACGGCTAGGGGAGCCCTAGCCTTAGCCTAGGGGAGCCCTAGCCTAAAGCCTAGGGGTGCCCTAGCCTGACGGCTAGGGGAGCCCTAGCCTTAGCCTAGGGGAGCCCTAGCCTAAAGCCTAGGGGTGCCCTAGCCTGACGGCTAGGGGAGCCCTAGCCTTAGCCTAGGGGAGCCCTAGCCTAAAGCCTAGGGGTGCCCTAGCCTGACGGCTAGGGGAGCCCTAGCCTTAGCCTAGGGGAGCCCTAGCCTAAAGCCTAGGGGTGCCCTAGCCTGACGGCTAGGGGAGCCCTAGCCTTAGCCTAGGGGAGCCCTAGCCTAAAGCCTAGGGGTGCCCTAGCCTGACGGCTAGGGGAGCCCTAGCCTTAGCCTAGGGGAGCCCTAGCCTAAAGCCTAGGGGTGCCCTAGCCTGACGGCTAGGGGAGCCCTAGCCTTAGCCTAGGGGAGCCCTAGCCTAAAGCCTAGGGGTGCCCTAGCCTGACGGCTAGGGGAGCCCTAGCCTTAGCCTAGGGGAGCCCTAGCCTAAAGCCTAGGGGTGCCCTAGCCTGACGGCTAGGGGAGCCCTAGCCTTAGCCTAGGGGAGCCCTAGCCTAAAGCCTAGGGGTGCCCTAGCCTGACGGCTAGGGGAGCCCTAGCCTTAGCCTAGGGGAGCCCTAGCCTAAAGCCTAGGGGTGCCCTAGCCTGACGGCAGGGGAGCCCTAGCCTTAGCCTAGGGGAGCCCTAGCCTAAAACCTAGGGGTGCCCTAGCCTGACGGCTAGGGGAGCCCTAGCCTTAGCCTAGGGGAGCCCTAGCCTAAAGCCTAGGGGTGCCCTAGCCTGACGGCTAGGGGAGCCCTAGCCTTAGCCTAGGGGAGCCCTAGCCTAAAGCCTAGGGGTGCCCTAGCCTGACGGCTAGGGGAGCCCTAGCCTTAGCCTAGGGGAGCCCTAGCCTAAAGCCTAGGGGTGCCCTAGCCTGACGGCTAGGGGAGCCCTAGCCTTAGCCTAGGGGAGCCCTAGCCTAAAGCCTAGGGGTGCCCTAGCCTGACGGCTAGGGGAGCCCTAGCCTTAGCCTAGGGGAGCCCTAGCCTAAAGCCTAGGGGTGCCCTAGCCTGACGGCTAGGGGAGCCCTAGCCTTAGCCTAGGGGAGCCCTAGCCTAAAGCCTAGGGGTGCCCTAGCCTGACGGCTAGGGGAGCCCTAGCCTTAGCCTAGGGGAGCCCTAGCCTAAAGCCTAGGGGTGCCCTAGCCTGAAGGCTAAGGGGAGCCCTAGCCTTAGCCTAGGGGAGCCTAAAGCCTAGGGGTGCCCTAGCCTGAAGGCTAAGGGGAGCCCTAGCCTTAGCCTAGGGGAGCCTAAAGCCTAGGGGTGCCCTAGCCTGAAGGCTAAGGGGAGCCCTAGCCTTAGCCTAGGGGAGCCTAAAGCCTAGGGGTGCCCTAGCCTGAAGGCTAAGGGGAGCCCTAGCCTTAGCCTAGGGGAGCCTAAAGCCTAGGGGTGCCCTAGCCTGAAGGCTAAGGGGAGCCCTAGCCTTAGCCTAGGGGAGCCTAAAGCCTAGGGGTGCCCTAGCCTGAAGGCTAAGGGGAGCCCTAGCCTTAGCCTAGGGGAGCCTAAAGCCTAGGGGTGCCCTAGCCTGAAGGCTAAGGGGAGCCCTAGCCTTAGCCTAGGGGAGCCTAAAGCCTAGGGGTGCCCTAGCCTGAAGGCTAAGGGGAGCCCTAGCCTTAGCCTAGGGGAGCCTAAAGCCTAGGGGTGCCCTAGCCTGAAGGCTAAGGGGAGCCCTAGCCTTAGCCTAGGGGAGCCTAAAGCCTAGGGGTGCCCTAGCCTGAAGGCTAAGGGGAGCCCTAGCCTTAGCCTAGGGGAGCCTAAAGCCTAGGGGTGCCCTAGCCTGAAGGCTAGGGGAGCCCTAGCCTTAGCCTAGGGGAGCCTAAAGCCTAGGGGTGCCCTAGCCTGAAGGCTAGGGGAGCCCTAGCCTTAGCCTAGGGGAGCCTAAAGCCTAGGGGTGCCCTAGCCTGAAGGCTAGGGGAGCCCTAGCCTTAGCCTAGGGGAGCCTAAAGCCTAGGGGTGCCCTAGCCTGAAGGCTAGGGGAGCCCTAGCCTTAGCCTAGGGGAGCCTAAAGCCTAGGGGTGCCCTAGCCTGAAGGCTAGGGGAGCCCTAGCCTTAGCCCAGGGGAGCCTAAAGCCTAGGGGTGCCCTAGCCTGAAGGCTAGGGGAGCCCTAGCCTTAGCCTAGGGGAGCCTAAAGCCTAGGGGTGCCCTAGCCTGAAGGCTAGGGGAGCCCTAGCCTTAGCCTAGGGGAGCCTAAAGCCTAGGGGTGCCCTAGCCTGAAGGCTAGGGGAGCCCTAGCCTTAGCCTAGGGGAGCCTAAAGCCTAGGGGTGCCCTAGCCTGAAGGCTAGGGGAGCCCTAGCCTTAGCCTAGGGGAGCCTAAAGCCTAGGGGTGCCCTAGCCTGAAGGCTAGGGGAGCCCTAGCCTTAGCCTAGGGGAGCCTAAAGCCTAGGGGTGCCCTAGCCTGAAGGCTAGGGGAGCCCTAGCCTTAGCCTAGGGGAGCCTAAAGCCTAGGGGTGCCCTAGCCTGAAGGCTAGGGGAGCCCTAGCCTTAGCCTAGGGGAGCCCTAGCCTAAAGCCTAGGGGTGCCCTAGCCTGAAGGCTAGGGGAGCCCTAGCCTTAGCCTAGGGGAGCCCTAGCCTAAAGCCTAGGGGTGCCCTAGCCTGAAGGCTAGGGGAGCCCTAGCCTTAGCCTAGGGGAGCCCTAGCCTAAAGCCTAGGGGTGCCCTAGCCTGAAGGCTAGGGGAGCCCTAGCCTTAGCCTAGGGGAGCCCTAGCCTAAAGCCTAGGGGTGCCCTAGCCTGAACGGCTAGGGGAGCCCTAGCCTTAGCCTAGGGGAGCCCTAGCCTAAAGCCTAGGGGTGCCCTAGCCTGAAGGCTAGGGGAGCCCTAGCCTTAGCCTAGGGGAGCCCTAGCCTAAAGCCTAGGGGTGCCCTAGCCTGAAGGCTAGGGGAGCCCTAGCCTTAGCCTAGGGGAGCCCTAGCCTAAAGCCTAGGGGTGCCCTAGCCTGAAGGCTAGGGGAGCCCTAGCCTTAGCCTAGGGGAGCCCTAGCCTAAAGCCTAGGGGTGCCCTAGCCTGAAGGCTAGGGGAGCCCTAGCCTTAGCCTAGGGGAGCCCTAGCCTAAAGCCTAGGGGTGCCCTAGCCTGAAGGCTAGGGGAGCCCTAGCCTTAGCCTAGGGGAGCCCTAGCCTAAAGCCTAGGGGTGCCCTAGCCTGAAGGCTAGGGGAGCCCTAGCCTTAGCCTAGGGGAGCCCTAGCCTAAAGCCTAGGGGTGCCCTAGCCTGAAGGCTAGGGGAGCCCTAGCCTTAGCCTAGGGGAGCCCTAGCCTAAAGCCTAGGGGTGCCCTAGCCTGAAGGCTAGGGGAGCCCTAGCCTTAGCCTAGGGGAGCCCTAGCCTAAAGCCTAGGGGTGCCCTAGCCTGAAGGCTAGGGGAGCCCTAGCCTTAGCCTAGGGGAGCCCTAGCCTAAAGCCTAGGGGTGCCCGAGCCTGAAGGCTAGGGGAGCCCTAGCCTTAGCCTAGGGGAGCCCTAGCCTAAAGCCTAGGGGTGCCCGAGCCTGAAGGCTAGGGGAGCCCTAGCCTTAGCCTAGGGGAGCCCTAGCCTAAAGCCTAGGGGTGCCCGAGCCTGAAGGCTAGGGGAGCCCTAGCCTTAGCCTAGGGGAGCCCTAGCCTAAAGCCTAGGGGTGCCCGAGCCTGAAGGCTAGGGAGCCCTAGCCTTAGCCTAGGGGAGCCCTAGCCTAAAGCCTAGGGGTGCCCGAGCCTGAAGGCTAGGGGAGCCCTAGCCTTAGCCTAGGGGAGCCCTAGCCTAAAGCCTAGGGGTGCCCGAGCCTGAAGGCTAGGGGAGCCCTAGCCTTAGCCTAGGGGAGCCCTAGCCTAAAGCCTAGGGGTGCCCGAGCCTGAAGGCTAGGGGAGCCCTAGCCTTAGCCTAGGGGAGCCCTAGCCTAAAGCCTAGGGGTGCCCGAGCCTGAAGGCTAGGGGAGCCCTAGCCTTAGCCTAGGGGAGCCCTAGCCTAAAGCCTAGGGGTGCCCGAGCCTGAAGGCTAGGGGAGCCCTAGCCTTAGCCTAGGGGAGCCCTAGCCTAAAGCCTAGGGGTGCCCTAGCCTGAAGGCTAGGGGAGCCCTAGCCTTAGCCTAGGGGAGCCCTAGCCTAAAGCCTAGGGGTGCCCTAGCCTGAAGGCTAGGGGAGCCCTAGCCTTAGCCTAGGGGAGCCCTAGCCTAAAGCCTAGGGGTGCCCTAGCCTGAAGGCTAGGGGAGCCCTAGCCTTAGCCTAGGGGAGCCCTAGCCTAAAGCCTAGGGGTGCCCTAGCCTGAAGGCTAGGGGAGCCCTAGCCTTAGCCTAGGGGAGCCCTAGCCTAAAGCCTAGGGGTGCCCTAGCCTGAAGGCTAGGGGAGCCCTAGCCTTAGCCTAGGGGAGCCCTAGCCTAAAGCCTAGGGGTGCCCTAGCCTGAAGGCTAGGGGAGCCCTAGCCTTAGCCTAGGGGAGCCCTAGCCTAAAGCCTAGGGGTGCCCTAGCCTGAAGGCTAGGGGAGCCCTAGCCTTAGCCTAGGGGAGCCCTAGCCTAAAGCCTAGGGGTGCCCTAGCCTGAAGGCTAGGGGAGCCCTAGCCTTAGCCTAGGGGAGCCCTAGCCTAAAGCCTAGGGGTGCCCTAGCCTGAAGGCTAGGGGAGCCCTAGCCTTAGCCTAGGGG